>NW_026732154.1:2500-107500 GCF_028476545.2 Physella acuta | reverse complement strand
ACAGGTTAAATTGTCCAACACAACGAACGTAGACAAAAACAGAAAATTCTTTCTCTTGACTTAGCGACAGCTGTTACTCGTTAACGACAACCGGCACGTATCGACCCGCCAGCTAAGCTGCCCGTTTGACAGAGACCGTGCAGTGATTAATGGGATAATGGCAATGCGCTAAGTGCTTCTCAACGAAGTATTTGCCAACATGCGACAGCTGTTGCCACACTTAACGGTGGCTCCCGGGCTTTTTTCATTACCTTGTGTTTAAGTTTTCTTGTACGAGTATTCTACACGTATACACATAAACACACACACACACAATAAAATTAGAATAAAACTCTTCTTATATTTTATTTATTTATTAACGTTTTTCCAAAGGCTTTTAAAATATCATCCTGTAAAACTTAACAAGCGTTCAAAACAGACTCGACTCATAGTAACACCAGAATTTGTAGGAAAATTAAGATCGGTCCCATCTATAAGCTCTCTAATATTTAAAGTGTCTTTGTTCATGAATTGGCTGACAATCGCCAATTTAAATCCAGTGTGATTCGTCGTTCGTATTTCCGTCACTTTATTGTTACATCTGGCCACAAGTATCCAATCTTCAGTAGACATCTTGAAATAATCTTTTATAATTAGTTCCAATAATTTAAAGCGTTAAACGTGTTATAATACGATCGTTAATATATTGACGATTCGCTGACGCCGAAAAGGGTTGTAATATAGCTTTTAAATTTGCACCGCGAGCTTTCTTCAAAACAAAATAAGCTGCATATAAACCACAAGTGTTGGTTAGAATATCTTGTAACACTCTTGAATTGTAAACGAGTGGTCTGTTTGAATTATTTTTTATAAGAGACAAAATGGCTGGTTGCCGAGGTGGTAATCCAAAACTATCGAAATAAGTAAATTGCGATAGACCGTTGAAAAATAGACCAAAACAATGACTCCCTGCCTCCGCGGACGAATCTAAATTTATAATGAACGCCACTTGCTTCGTTCTATCGAGACGTGCGGATACCTGATCACACGCTAAAACAGCAAAGAGATGTGTGCGTTGCACAAATAAATCCGCGGTCAGTATACTTTGTAGTTCTCTTGTATCCATTTTCTTTTATAGGGTGATTTAGGCGGTGTAATCTGTCAGCACTTGCCTCGTTTTCGAAATTTCTAACACCGAATCAAGTTCAGCATACACAATAACTTGAATCGGGTCAGCTGTAACTTGTGAAAATTTAAGTTCAATAGAAACAGGTCCGGATTTAGCCAATTCAAATTGTTCACCATCCAAAAGACTAGGGCTTAAATCAAAAGCAAACAGGGTATACCCGTTCTTAAAGTTTTTATAATCTATCCCATTCCCAGCATCTTTTCCAACCATACCAAGAGAGAGGTTACTATTGAAAAACGCTCTTATGGCTTGTTTCTTATCAAAGTCCATGACCATTGGTTTTTCCGATAACGAGCGTCCATCAACGCTTACATTTAAATACGTCAATTGCAAATGTTGAAAATTGAAGGCGTTTTTCGTGTAACTACCATTAAAGGCTGTAGAGGCGACTAGACTGATCACTAAACGGGTGGGTGTTTGACTCATATACAAATTGTCTTGGTTGTGACTTAACATACGTTTCGGTATTGCAAAGGTTTTTATAACAACGCGTTTAAAAGGGTATTTTGCATTTGTTGTCGTTAAAGCCTTTTCATGTGCGATAAAAATGGCGGGGTTAAGTCTGGCTTTTCTAACCACCAATGTTGCGTCGTTATAACCGTTTTATATCCCTTGTTTGGTTCTGCTGTCAAGAGAATGAAATTGTCTTTTGTGGGTGTAAGTTTAATTTTAATGTCAACACCATTCAGCATATACCGATCTTGGGCGAAAATGTCAGAGTGTATACGTCCCATCATATCGATCTCATGACTTTCAGCAGCGGTGGTGCGGCGAATCCTGTACCCTTCATTATTGTCATCTTTGAATTCCTCGAAATAACAGGCTAAGTCCCTCGCATAAAGAGCGGCCGATAGAGACCCATTCTTGGCCTCTTCCCAGTAATTTAACATAGCCTCCAGATAGGCGCGATACGGATAGGTGTTTTCACTAGGAGTAATTAGCGTATCGTTTAGGGAAATATCCACTTGTGAAAATAAACTGTGCAAAAAATAATTGACGGGTGCGACATCAACGTCAGGGGGTATTGAATCACCATTCGCTAAGGTGACTTCAGCGCGCACGTGTAAATAAGTATTAAACAAATCGAGATTGCAGAAATTGCAAATTCTATAGGTGCACCTTGTACCAAGGATGCCAGGGGATGTATTTCAACAAATTGACCCTCCTCGACGGCAGTTTGTGTCGGGGGTGTACTAAATAAATCCAATCCAGAATGTAAGCACTCACATGAACTCGGGTGAATAAGAGCCATGGTTAAGCAAATATATATGAATACTTGGGATACTTCTTCTTAGCACACGCCTTCGAATGTTTGTGGCTTGGTCTGCGTGGTAGTTTTATCTGTTGTTCGAAGGGTTCACCTGGTGGTCTCGAGAGCCCACGCTTTCTTCTCAACCCGCTTCCTGATTGGTTTTGTCCCAGGTGATCAACGGCGCCTTGCAATAAACGATGTCCAGCTTCCTTGGCGTGTTCTTTGAACGATTCTCCAACGTCTCTTTCCGCTAATGCGTCGTTTGCAACTTGTAATCCAGTACTAACACCTTCTCTGAGTAAAGCCTTACCTCCCGTCTTTATCCAAGGGAGGACCATGCGACCTAGACCACTAAAGATACTACCAATACCGTGTCCTCTCTGGTTTCGTCCACCGATAAAAACGGGTAAAACATCACCGTACTGGTTACAGTAAAAATCTTCGTACAATTTAGGGTTTCGATGTAAAAGTGTGTGTTTCACCATGGTGTGAGTTATTCCAGATCGAAATGTTTACGTGTTCTAAAATGGACTGTCAACACTGACGTTCCACTTGTGAATGAGAGCGTTTGTCCCAACTCGTCGCATAAAAGTATTTCCACAGTGTCGAATGAAAATCGGTTCAGGGGAATGTAGTGGGGTTTGTCGTAAATACGAAAAACGAAACTTGGTTTCTTCTCAACGATCGGTACGGTCCGAAGCAAAGGGACCATGACATCACCAACCGGTCTCGTTTTTACGAGGTCACAATAGACGAATACCATTTTTACTTCGTCTTCAGGGAGATATTTCTCTGTAACTCTACCAGGAACAAGCAAATAGCTTGTCAACCTGTCACGGACGGTACTTTCTATTCCCGCCGCAATTACTTTTACGACAACTTTCTTAAATCCCTTGTTACAGTTTGAAATTATAACTTCCACTTTTCGTTCATCTACCTCTCTTTTTACTAGTTTTTTTATAGCGTTAACAAGCAAGTCTATGTATTGATATTTGGACTGACGTAATCCATATAGAAAAAGGTTAACGTCTTCACCTTCCGTGATGGAATGATACTGGAGCCAAATTTCATGTTCTCTAAGCATGCAAAACGCATTCGGCATTTGAATCTCGACCAGACCAACATCGAAGTGTAAACTCACATCGATAGTCTGTGGTAATTTAACGAAAAAATGCCCAGCCTCATTGTCTGGAAATACATTTGGTGATGTATTGCTAGGCAGGGTCACATAAAAACTCATTGTAAAATTTTGGTCCTTGCAATGGTTGGGTTAGGTAAAATGGGAACAGGACGTTAATTACCCCCCGGACATTCCCCCCCCCCCCCCGTATTTACCCCCCGGAGCAATTACCCCCTGTCAATTACCCCCCTGTCAATTACCCCCCTATGTAATTATCCCCCTCCCCCAAACTATATATATATATAATATATAACAAAATCTAAATGTACAAACATGAATAAAGGTTAAAATAAGCAACATAAAATATAAATTTTTGAATTTTTATTTTCTGAAATAAAAAAACAAACAAAAGGAAAACTTACAAACATTAAAAAATCTATACAACAAAATCTACAAAAGGAAAACTTACAAACATTAAAAAATATATACAACAAAATCTACAAAAGGAAAACTTACAAACATTAAAAACTATATACAACAAAATCTACAAAAGGAAAACTTACAAACATTAAAAAATATATACAACATAATCTAAATGAACGTAAATGAATAAAATAAAATAAACTGACAACATAAAATAGTACATTTCTGAATTAGAAAATAGAGGAAAACTTACAGACATTTAAATTTGAATATTGTAAGCTATCCCTCTTAAATAGTCCATGTAATTTCTGTTGGCATAGTCCTTAACGATGTTAAAAATACGAGAATTCGTGTTACGATATTTTGTTCTTGGTGGTTCTACAGGGTGTCCGCCAAGCCGCTGACCGATGACCACTTTGTGTAAACAATGCTCGCGTTTGAGAATATTGATGAAGCGCCAGATATTAGGATGGTCAGCAGCAACTGCAGCTTGCATTTTACGGTGCCAACCCTCGACGCTGTTGTTGGTGCGAGGTGACTCATTGTCCACCCTGTGGTGTATGTTCCAGATGTGAGGCTCATAAAGGGGAACAGCTCGGCCTCGACGTCTTACTCTTCCAATATAATTATCCTCAAAATAATCCATTAGTTGTTGCATTTCATTGGTATTTTCCGTATGTTCTCGAAGTTCTTCAAACACATCTACAACATCTGCTATTGGCACAAAAGCCAAAGCACCTATCATTCTTACCATGACGGCGAAATCTGCTTCATCCACGTACTTTGTTTGAAATCCAAGAGCCTGTACTTTTCGGTATAGGCTCTGTGTCAAATGATAAAAACAGCCTTGGATTTGTATGCCTTCATAACAATCAGAAACAACATTCATGGCGGATTTTTCATAATCCAGCATAGCTGAAATAGACCGGGCGGCCGGCATTAGTTCTTTTAATTTCATAAAAAGACGGCGATAGGTTTCCGTCGTTTTGTTTGGCAGAAAACAGTACAGGCATGCAATGACATCGCCGCTGATGAGGGCATGAACTGTATATAATTGGAAAAATATCTCAGGCACAATGCTAAAGGTTCCATCCATAAACCAATGTAAAGATTGTTCTAATAAAGAGGATGATTCATTAGTGCCAAATATTAATATTCTGTTTTTGTGACCAACACCACTATCAAATAATAGGAAATTCTCACCACTAGATAGTTTCTTGTATTCATCCGGCAGTTCAATGGTAGAGAGATCGGTTGGAAGAGGATGTTGAACATGATTAGTTTGTCGCTGTTTTCGAATATGACGCCGCAGATGTGGAATAGGAACCATCTGTACAGACGCTGCTTCGCTGAGATTTTGCATCTCTCTACCAAGAATCTGTTGGGGTGTTTCCTCTGTTTCCAGTGCCCTTTTTTAAATATTGTGTCGAGCTTGAAGAACTTCACATTGTGTTACATCTGATGCATGTGTGTGTTCATGCAGAAATCCAACAACAGTGTCGTTTTTAATTTTAATCTTTGCTTTGCATTCAGACATTTTTGTTCCATTTCCTCGACGCTTTTCACATTCATAACTAACCACACCTCCTGCTAAATCTTTTTGTTTAACATAAACATATCCATTGTGCATCACTTTTTGAATCCCACAAATACTAAGAACTTTATCCATGCTTAAATACAAATAACACAAAATTTAGTTTCTCTTATTTTGAATCATAGACAGATCGAATATTTCAGATGACTTGCATCTGTCAACTGATGCGTCGAACGAATCTACCCAAAATATATACCCGACACCGCGGTAGTGACCGACTATGAAGTAGACAACAAAAGAGAAGCCGCCTTTTGTTTGACGCGACACCGTGGGTCAACTCAAAAGACAAACCGACGGACATCAAACGCAAGCCCTATGAGCAGCGGCAACACATTTAGTGTGTAGCAAATTTCATTCGTCTGCCACACAAGTCCACTCCCCACACATGGTGCCTTCCAAAATTAGAATTATATGTACTTCAAAAGTTAAAACCGACTGGACATAAAAAGACAACGTCAAAAGACAAACCGACGGACATCAAACGCGGCAACACATTTAGGGTGTTGCAAATTTCATTCGTCTGCCACACAAGTCCACTCCCCACACATGGTGCCTTCCAAAATTAGAACTATATGTACTTCAAAAGTTAAAACCGACTGGACATAAAAAGACTACATAAAGAGCGGCACCACATTTAAGACTTACATTTTCGTCATTAGCTTTTAAAATCCACTCCTTCAAAATAAATCAAGTGAAAAAAAGCCCACATAAGCAGTGACATTCGCAATCTCCTATACATATTATGATATTAAGTTGACCGTGGTGAGGGGGGGGGGGGGGTAATATCCTACTGCTGTTTTTTGGGCGGGGGGTAATGTCTGGGGGGTAATTGACAGGGGGGGTAATTGCTCCGGGGGGTAAATACGGGGGGGGGGGTAATGTCCTGTAGCCAGGTAAAATATATCCGAGACAGCTGGATAACAACACGACCCAGAGTTTTCCCTCTTTGTCGTCGACCGTTCCACGCGTCAGATTAAATAGTGAAAAAGCAATGACGACAAATATAACCAACATTTGAGAGATGAAAACGATTTCCGGTCGTGTCCTTAGTCTCCTTAGTCTACCGAACCAGCTCGAAATGGTCGAACCGATAGAAGACGTGGTGGATCTAGGTCTCACCTCGATCCCACCGAACGGTCTGAGCGTTTCTTCCACCACGGGCTCATCCAGATTTAGGCTTTTTACCGTTTCCTCCATCCTTAGTCTTTATATTTCGAAATGTCTCTAGCTGAAATCCAACTATTGAATGAAGGGTTATAACCGAACCACTTGACTAAATACTCTTTACCACCAACACCCTTTCTTTCTTGTATAATTTGTTCGATGCGGTACACTTTTTTGTTCCCTACTTTCTGAAGCTCCTCTTTGTAAAACGAACCTTTCACTTCTTCACCCGAATCATCTTTCAAGACGTACGTTACGGGCGTTACTGAGTTAGTTAACTCGGCTCACCGTAAACAGTTCTTCCGTCCACGAAGGGGTATTACCCTTTTTAAACGTGTTTCCGCTTTGGCCGATCAGTACACGATCACCTTCGTTAAATACTTTTCGATAAGTAATGTCCCCTGGCAAGTATAAAGTATTCCAGGCCCTTTCTTGATTAGTCAAATTAACATTCACAGGGGCCATACGAATACTCCTATGGTACGAGTGGTTATAGTTGGTGATCAAGTCGTCTACAACATCAATGTAACGAAGACGATTTGTTTTTGTAAAGTACCGCCACATTTTTTCTTTTAATGTTCGATTGAATCTCTCAACTATAGCCGCTTTAATATCTTCATTCTCAGTGGTAAAGAAATGAACGCCCGCGTCTTTAAGAAATTTTAAAAATGTGTTGTTGACAAATTCACTGCCTTTGTCTGTTTAAAAATTTATAGGTTTTCTAGTAGTAAATATTTTACGTACGGCCTCCGCTAGAGCCTTACCCGTTTTTTTCTATATCGGAAAAACCCAGGCAAATTTGCTAAACACATCGATGCGGGTCACTAGGTAAGAAGCACCACAATTGTGCTTTCGTAACATGCGCATATCTATGAGATCCGCTTGAAACTGGTGATTTATCTCACCGGTGATGGTGGCGCGCCTCTGAAAGCGTCGCTGAAGAGGTTTATGTAACGTGTAGGTATCCTGATGACTTAACCATTCTTTAATTTTCTTATTTCCAATTTCAGGGTGCTTAAACACGCCGCCGTAGGCACCTGGTCTACTAGGATCATAGTAATGTCTTTTTAGTGCTTGGTTTTTTCCCACTCGTCCCATTTGGTAGTGTTTGTTTTAGTCTTCTTACTTCTGGTACGTTTCGAGGGTGGTGTTTTTTCTACGTTTGTCTTCTTTTTCTTCGAAGGGCGAATTTCAGAGTCAGGCGAGACGGATTTCGTTTTAGTTTCAGATTCTGTTATGCCTATCGTTTCTTTCTTAGGTTCGGTTATGTTTTCTTGTGTTTTTTTCAACCTCGGCCATTGGGGTATTCACGGTGGGTGGTTTCACATCGACTAATCCTAGGGACTTGTTTCTATAATCGCTAAGTCGCGTCGTGTAGAGCTGTAGTGTCTTTTGATATTGTTTCACTTTGTCGTGTGGCGACAAATCTTCCCTTTTTAAGATATGTTCCATTTGCATATCCAAGATGCGTAGACTATCGTTGAGTGTGTCGGGTGGTACATAGGGTTTTTGTTGTATTGACGCTAATATACGAGGATCCATTAAAAGCATTTTTCTGGCCATCCTTAAAATCCCAAGACACCTTTAAGTACACCGAAGACTGATCCGAGTAAATCTCCTAGGAAACCGCCGGTCTGCAAAATTTGCTTTGTTCTTTTGACGATAAATTTCTTTTTGGTAAGTTGTCTCAAGCTCGCTTTGTGACGACGCAAACGTCTCTTCTGACCCGGTGTTAGGGGAACGTTGCCTTTAAAGACATTGTGATAGCACTCGCATAACGTTTTTACGAGTTGTTGCGAAGCATTTTCGACAACGGCTTTCACGGCGGGTGGTTTGGCCCGAGCCAAAAACCTTAACATTTCACCTTGTCGTTTTACCGACTCAGACATAGTTGCTTTTATTTTGGCACGTAAACAACTTGCTGCTCGTAAGAAAAGATACAACTGCGTAATCTCAGATTATCCGGTGTTTCCTGTCGAAGGTCGATCAGCAAATAACCAAATACACCAATTAAAAACTCATTAAAACTCATAAATATCTCATTAAAATTTCGTAACTAGATCACCGATGGTGATTACGATGGTGGGTCAGTAGTTTACTATATAACATGTCTAACCCTCCACATCCGCTTCCCCCACCCTCACCCACCTTCATCCAGGTGGGGGAGTATTTTACAATATAACATGTCTAACCCTCACCCTTCACCCTCACCCTTGACCCTCACCCACCTCACCCAGGTGGGTGAGTATTTTCCTATATATCCTTTGTGAATCCGCATCCACCTTCACCCTGCGCCAGGTGGGGGGAGTATTTTACTATATAGCCTTTGCTCCGCATCCGCATCCGCCTCACCCTTCACCCATGATAACCAAAATTGACCTAATATGCTACTTAAGTATTGATGCGACTGACAAATGTTAAAAACCGTTTTAAAATACAACTGAATAATTCAATATATAAACACGTAAAATGATATAAGCAAAAAGGCTCTTGATTTACTGAATCTATTTAATTTAATACACAATCATTATAATCAACATTATTATCATCAATATCTGTTCTAACGACCATTTGTTGGGCATACGTTTCTACCATTCTCTATCTAGCTCAGTTTTTGGTGACTTCTTCAAGGTGGATTCACAATATTCTAACTATAATCTAATGAAAACTAACAGTGTTTCTTCCAATCATCTCTTCGGGGGAAGGGGTCGTGGCTCAGCCCCCCCCCCCCCCCCTGGAAGAAAGTCTACCGCTCCCCCCCACCCCGAATAAGATGGAATTTATTTAGTAAACATACACTTTTAATAATGTCCGCCCCCGCCGAAAAAAGTTGACCGCCCCCCCCCTCGATCATATCAAGTGCTCCCCTGGAGAAAAAAGTCTGGAAGAAACACTGAAAACTTATTTTTCTAAGTTTGTTTTTGCCTCTTTCTTTTGGGATTCGAATTTAATAACTATGTTGTGATTTTGTTTGTTGGTTTACGCAAAGTGTGCCTAATCCATCACAATTTGCGCATCTTTATTTCTTTGTCAACATGGTTTTGACCAATTTTACTCTTAACAGTTCATTATGGGCTATCATCTCTAGTCGCCAGATGTTCAATATACAACGCAGGCATGCGTTAATCAAAGTCTGAATTCAATTTAATTAGTTTCAATTAATATCATTGTTACATGTCGATGTCTTAGCAGTTAAGCTAGTCCTATATCTACTATACCGCCATCTAATCCACGAACCGCACCAACTATATGCATTAATTAGTGTCACCCGACTCCCAAAACCGCGTATCCCTAGTAAGGAGTTCTGACCTCGAGGTATCTCATAAATGCTAGTGTAATATGTGTACTGCAGTTTAACTATGGACTTAGAATCGTTAGACTGCCCACATGACACACAGATAATATGAGCATAAAAAGTGATGATAGCGGATACTCGCGCGCTTAATAGATCTAAGCAGAACGCTGGTTTTCGCACGCGGAGTTAGGGCCATCAGGTGACTCTCACGTGCTCTGGGTTTTGCTATTTTCTTCGGTTTTTTTTTTCCTTTTTTTTAACTTCAAAAGTTTTGTCATATTTATTTAATTAAATGTGTATTAAGAATATTAAATGGCCTCTATATATTCAGCATCATTAATTTGCTTCTTACTTTAAGATTGCTACTCTAGCCGTAACTTCTCGGGATAATCATTTACGTGTTTTTGCTTCAGAGGCTGTCGAATACTTATTTGACTTAGAACTATTCCTGTCAGTGACGTGGCAGCTGAGTATACATATTTTCTGCCTTTATGATACTTTGTAATGCCTTGACTTAGCTCTTGTGGCTGAAGACTTTACCTATTACTCTAAGATCTCATTCTCTCCCTGCATAAGGCGAAAATATATTATTATGTATGACATCATTAATAACACTTATTCTTGGTACTTAAGCGGCTCAGTTAAAATACATGATATTACTGAAGTAGCTCTGATCCAGCAACAGTTTGAATAACATTAATTGTAATTATCTATTCTTCTGTTGGTACTGGATATATTTTGTGCAAACTGAAAGACAAGGGTAAACACATCAGTATTATATATATATATATATAAATATATAAATATATATATATATATATATATATATATATATATATATATATATATATATATATATATATATATATGCCGTGTTTTGGAGGTTGTTATAATTCCGCCTGGTCAGCCATATAAATCAGGTCAAATTTAAGACAACAGTTTTCGTATGCTACATTTTGAGGTTTAAAAATTCTCTATCAAAGATAACGTAGCCCTACATTTTTTAAAAAAAAATTTCCAATAGTAATTAGCCTTAATATTTGTAACGTTTTTCAGACATTGGCTACAAATGGTGCTGTGGACGTGTTTACCAATATTATCGTCTTAAATAGTATAATTAATGTAAGTGTACTATTCTGTAAAAACAAGTTAACATGACTGGACCCGGTTAAAATATAATTAGTTTTTGAATTTGTGAAGTTAATTAATAAATTCATATGTTGTCAGATATTTCTTTACCTGTCAGCAAACAAACAGTTTGACTTCAGAGTGAATTGAAGATTAAAATATTCAGATGTTTCTTTGAATAAAAGCTTCTTTCCAAAATATATGTAATTAACATTTAAATATAAGTTTACCTGATATCATCAAATCCATTTATGAGAGCCCTACTTATAATGTGCTTATCAGTGGAATCGACCGTAATAGACAATGATTAAATCTTACGTGGAGAAATAGCCGCTAATATGAAATATACGGAATCAGTGGTGTATGTATGGTAATTTATTTTCACTGTTAATTTGCAGTCATTTGGATAAACATTTTAGTTACTTTCTCATTCATTTGAGTGGATTTAACATTACATAACAGCTACGTAGAAATAAGTTTTGTAAGACGTTTACCGTCTCTGATGGGCACCAGACTCACGTTATAGAAACAAAGGCGGTTTCGCTAACAACACTAATCATCGTATAATAATGAAATGTATCTGTTTATTGGGTTTAAGTGGGCTGAAAAGGTGTTGACCATTCATTTGAAGATATGTGTAGGAAGAATTTTTTTACATTAGAAGAAATATACGTATCATGATCACAGAAAAAGATACAGCTGAAGATAAATAGAGGATCAGTTAGTCCAGAATAATTAAACGTTATCATGCATGGTCTCTCAATTCTTATCTCGCAATTCAGAACAAAGCGTTACAGTAAAGCACACAGAATTATACATATGGCATCGTAAATTGCAACACATAGTTCCCTAATAGTGCCAAAGACTATCTCCGGCTTTAAGCTAATTAGTACCATTCGAGCAAAAGTCCCATTCGGACCAGTGTCTATTCGGAAAACGGCCATTTGGCAAACGGCATTTGGGCAAGTCTCTTTCGGCAAATTGTCGTCAACCCGTTATTGTGAACTTCAATAAAAATAATTAGTTTAATTTCTTTTTTTTAAATTTTAGAATTCTGAAGCTATGTTTTTATTTTTTTTATTTATTTTTTCATATTTGCAAACACATTTTCCATTTTAATTAATTTAAGTGGGTTGCATTTTTAAGGCGATGATATTTTAGAATAATTAGTTCCAAACTATATGTATCTGTTAAAACAAATATCACACGTTTTAGTTTCTAATAAAGTCTAGTAAATCTTGTACTATAATTGATAGAAGAAATACTAGTCTTAAAATAGCCAGTCTAGTTGTATAAAAATATTAGATTTTGTGTTAATAAATTAATGTTCGATGTTAATGTTACAGAATTCACAGTCAAGATACGTAACATGCGAACTGATTATGATTTTACACAATATTGCCCGTAGAAAAGGAACAAAGGAGTTAGTCTTCTTTGAAAAATTAAGAAAGGTAAGTCTCTTATACATACAAGCATGAATGTGTAATTGTCTATAATCTGTGTATCTGTTTCTCTTTTTTGTTTTATTACACTATTGATCCTACCGCCATAAAAGTTTGAAAGTTAAAAATATGTTCTAGTGAAGGGTAGGGGTGGGTAAGAGGGGGTTTGCCAGGAGGGGGGTGGCTACAATTTCTTTCTACTCTTGCACTCAAACTGAGGAAGATATTGCTAAGTTTAAATGCAAGTATTAATTTCGTTACGTCTCTATGCAATCAGCACGTAGTTTGTACTTTTTTTCACTATTAAACATGAGCGGCGTCACTGCTAAGTGTGCAGATGAGCGCCCTTTGTTACCGTTTTAACCAACTCCTATACAATTGTGTAATTTTGTGTTACATCTCTATAAGCTATGAGAAATCTAGATAATTGATTGATTTTGCAACCCTGTTCCTCACACCCCCCCCCTCCATACACACACACACATTCACAAAAACCACTACCAAATTTACTAAAACAAGATACCTATCTGTGCAATATAAAAGCGGGAAGTTTGTATATTTATTTATGTTTATTTTTTGTCTGTTCCGTTAGATGAAAGCACTATGTGTAGAACTGTAAAATACTTATTTGTGTTCCTTTTTTTTTAAAAAAAATGTTATTCCTACATTTATTTAAATACGATACTTAATTGATGATATATTATTTGAAAAAAACACCCCTTTAATTATAAAATTTCAAAACAACTTTTCCCGACTTAGTGACTTCAATAGATTTATTTACTTATTTTCACAAATAATATTGCGGGCTTCTATGAAGACCATGTTGCCCTTTTAAAAAACTCGAGAATACAATGAATTTATTTACAGCTATGGATAAACTAGAATCTAGGCCGATAAAGAGTTTCCATACTAAAATAGTTCATGCCGTATTTGTTTTAAATAAATCTTTGTTAAGCAATTGAATTGGCTAAATTAGGATATACTTATAATTTAATTAAAAATAATATTTGCGTAATTTTCCTTTCTTATACGCTCGCTCTAAGAACATTAACCCAATAAATTTGCACACAATCGTATAAGCCTAACTCGCCGAGGTGATACTGTCAAAAGTTATCATGCGGGTGGTATGGGTACGAGACTCATAATGTTAATTTTTCTGTGTTTAATTCTTCTTCAGGAAATCACATCAAACATGATTGGCTCTAATTTATTTTTATTAGTGTTACATTAGTTGTATTAATTTATTCTTTTATTTTTCAAATGAGGTTTGAACCAGGGGCGGAATTAAAGTGCCGCCAGACCCCGCAATGCGGGGGGGGGGGGGGGGCGCAGGCCGTTTAGGGGCCCACAGCCGCCTATAATCAATTTTTTTATAGTTAAAAAAACAGTTTTATTGTGAAAAAGCAAAAAGATCTACTACAGTAGTGATGTTCTACAGTAGCTAACACACGCTGTTTCGTAAAGGAACAAAAATATATAGGCTACCTGAGTTGTAGCGTGAAAGATGGGCAAACGTTCAAACCACTTCCATGACTTATTTCCATTTTTTAAATAGCCAAATATGTGTGTTCTTAAGAAACGTTTAATATATCTGCACTAAACAAATTAAAAAGCATTTACTTCTCTTAATTATTATTTTAAAAAAAATACTTAATAAAGAATGATATAGTAGTATAAAAAGGAAATGTATTAAAAACTAATAATATAAATACAAAAAAAAACATAAAAATAAACATAAGGCGAGAAACCATTACACATACAAAGCTTTTATGCATCATATTTTTTTGACCGACTTGGTATGAAGGAAGCATTATGACAAACATTAAAACAGAATTTTAAACAAAGCACCATCAGACACAGCACCATCAGACACAGCACCATCAGACACAGCACCATCAGACACTGCGCCAACAAACAGACACAGCACCATCAGACACAGCACCATCAGACACAGCACCATCAGAAACAGCACCATCAGAAACAGCACCATCAGACACAGCACCATCAGACACAGCACCATCAGACACACACACAGACACAGCACCATCAGACACACACATACACAGCACCATCAGACACAGCACCATCAGACACAATAACTTCAGATAATGTATTTTCAACCATCTAACTGTGCCATTTGTTACAGCACCATATAAAATCACGTTTAGTTACCATCAGGCGTTGCACCATCACACTTAGTAGGACCTGACATTACCATCAAACAAAGCACCATATGACACCATCAAACACAGTACCATCCGACACCATCAAACAAATCACCATCCGACACCATCAAACTCAGCACCATTTGACAATACCTTTCGACACTGTCATACAAGTATTCAATAGATACAAAATCATTCAAAATATCGTTTTGGAACATTTTAAAATCTATACATGCTCTATGTTACACATGGTTAATTTCAATCTTAGTTCAGGTCAAACCAACTTTCCCTAGTGCCAACTATACTATTTATTGACGATTTATTTATAACACACATCTCATGTTATTCTGTAACAAATATTATGATGTTATACTATTTATAACAATAATCCCATGTTATAATCAAACAGATGTTTGAGTTTGATTGTTATGATGCATTGAGATAATAGATTTCGCCCACATTTGTTTTATTAATAAACTAATAAATATATGTTTACCATTAAAAAAAAAAAAAAAAAAAAAAAAAAAAAAAAAAAAACAGACTAATAGCACTCACACAAGTGATTTGTTGTTGTAACACGTTTAAATTAAAAATAAAACTAAGAATTTTTTTTTAGAGTTTCAAATTTCGAACAATCGCGTATTCAGTATTCTATGTTAGTATTTTCGTATTTAGTATGTATGTATGTATGTATGTATGTATGTATGTATGTATGTATGTATATATATATATATATATATATATATATATATATATATATATATATATATATATATATATATATATATATATATATATATATATATATATATATATGGGCCCAATTTTTGTTGTTGCGGGGTGGCCCTTTTTTTTCTAGTTCCGCCACTGGAACTCAGAATATATTACAGGAATGTATCGTGTTTTTTTTTAAAGATAAAAACATGTAACCTAATGTGACATTTTTTCAGATGTGCATGATAATGTTGCCTTTCTGTATTTGGAGCTGGCACGGAGCAGGTGAAGTAGAGTTCATCAGTTTCTATGACCTTAGCATATGAAGGGATTGTGTGGTCAGAACCATGCTCAGCCGAAATCTTTGTTTTAAAAACAAAAAACATGTGACATCTTTGTAAATGTGGGAGTCTCAGTAACAGTAAGTTGGGGAAAGATTAAAAGTTTTCAATAAACGTGACGTCTTTTAAGATTAAACCCCCAAAACTCAGTTATCCAAGGGTAGTCTAGCGGACTTTTTAAAAATGTAGCGGGACTCGTCTTGATTTTGAGGCTTTATAACTTTCTTTATTTTGCATAATAATTTAGAGCGTAGTTTTAATTAGTATTCTAGATAGCAGTATTTTAGTGAATGAAACACAATAGGAAAGCATCGCTCTATATCACTATATTCAATTCACATTACAAGTTATTTTTTAATTGAATTAAACATCTACTTGATTAATTATTCCAATCTAATTAACCGTCGAAGAACTTATGTTTTCTTATTCATGCTTTGTACTACATAACTTTTAAATAGCATTGTTAAAAATAACATTTAATGCCCGTGTGCCAGGAAAATGCTCAACGAACGCACTAATGAAAGCCATTGTTTATCTATGACGTATTTTCTATGTTTACAAACAAGATTAAAAGATTAATAAGATGAAATTATTATAACAGCAATTGGAAAACAGTTTACGTTGAAAAGATAAAGCGTTTTTTATTGTTGAAAAATGTTTGTTTATTTGTGTGTGTATTAAAAAAAACAACAGTGAAAATTAAAAGTCAAACTCATGAAGCAGTAACGTCCCTTTAATAAGTACAATTAAGCGCAAAACGGTTCAATGTTTAGGGCTACAGTCTCTTAATTAGTTTCCATCCTCCGTTAATTTGTTTAAGGGTTTGTGGCAAATCTTGCAACGCAATTTTGACCCATTTCGAATTCGGACATTCATTCACAATTTCCATATACGTTCTTTTTCGAAAGCAATACATGGATTCCATTTTTAAATTTTAATTAGAGAAACAATTTAAAAATTATTATACACAAATTAAAATGGGGGATATCACGATAAAATACTAGCTGGCGATCACTTGGCCGTCTTGAGTGAACTGTCGTTTCATGGTTGGCTGATTTCACGAGGCTTGCTGACCTCTCTTTTATAGATCACAAGCTATTAAAAGAGTTTTAAAGCAAATATTTTGGTCTTAGTTGATGTGTGATCGGCGCAGAATGTTTACGATATTAGAGCCAAGTGAAGTTATTAGAGGCTATTAGGGGCAGATATTAGAGTTTTTAAACGAATTGAAACTAAGGAGGGGGGGGGGGGGTAACAAGATTAAGAAATAGTCATCTCTTAATTACATTGCTGTCGTCCGTGAACTGTATTTGCTTTCACTCCCATAACAGCTACTCGCTTTGCGAAATGGCTTATAATTAGCTTTCAGAGTTCGAAAGTTGCTGATGTTGTTTTGAAGCAAATATTTAAATATTTTTAATGGCATCCTTACATAAACGTAGAATGTTAAACAAATATAAAAATGCTTTCTAATAACAATCTTTTAAATGTATTGAAAATAAACTTTAGTCGCTAAAATATGTAAATATCTCATGAACAATCTGAGTATGTATGAAATAAAGCGGGAGTGGTCTCGAAACTTTCTCGAATATTTTTATATAACAATAAAGGTGATGGCAAATCTAGTGTGATCGATAGTTGACATGTTTTTACTTTCTCGTATATACGTAGTATAGAGAAAGTATTGTAATCGTGCAAAAAAAAAAAATCGAGATTTTTACAAATCTCGACGTTTTACACCTCACTGATACGGAAAAACATAATTTTGCAATCTTGTCCGTATGTCTGTGTGTGTGTGTGTCTGTGTGTCTGTCCGTGTGTAAACACGATAACTTGAGTACCGTTACAGCTAGGTTGATGAAATTTCATATATAAGTATTTTATCAAAATCGTAGATCCGTATCAACTTTTGAGCGATTTCCGATAACCGGAAGTGGTACTTTTCCTACTTTGAATTTTTCAAAAGCCTATAACTTGAGTACTATTTCAGATAGATAAATGAAATTTCACATGTAAGTAAAAGATCTAATTCTCTACCTTCTGTTAAATTTTGAGTAATTTCCGTTGACTGGAAGTAGTAATTTACGCTACTTCCGATTTCTCAAAAAACTAATGTAAATTTTTAAAGTACTAATAATATTGCGCACTATTATACGCGTTTTTATTCGGCGTTTGCTTGGTGCGCAATGTTTTTTTTATGAGATTCTATTCTATTTTTAAAAGTTTAAGTATTTAAAATGGATTAAAAATCATAACTATATCCCCAGTTACCATCCCCTGTTGTTTTATATAAGAATATTCGAGAAAGTTTAGGGGAGATCACTACCGGTTTATTTTTTCAATACATTTATAATACTACATTTTTGAAAGTGAATGAAATCGCGAAAAAATGAATTGCGCACTCAATAAACAGCTATCCATGTGTGTATAATAAAGGCGGAACAATATATATATATATATATATATATATAAACCAATGTATGTGTGTCTGTGTGTCTGTGTCAGTAGCGTACGCAGGGGGGAGCAGGTGGAGCGGCCGCTCCCCCTCTGGTCATTTCAGCAAAGTGTCGCCTTTTTGGAAACTTTTTAAACTCAAAGTTTTAAACAATGATATTTGTTAAAAAATATTTATGGTCGGCACATCTATGTAAATCACAAGATTTCTTTTCATGCAGCAATTAAGCATTATTGTACTAGTCTAGTAGTGTCGACGTTTACAACACGTATTAACAGCTGCATCACTTGGCAATAGCCGTGTTACGTTTAAGGCAACTGTATAATGTATTTGCTTACGAATAATTGAATTAGAAAATGTTATACATAAAACTTCACACATAATTACTTTATATATACAGTTTGAATCGTGTGATTAATTTAAAAAAAATTACAATACAGAAACAAATACAACTGATGTGACACCTCTAAGAGCAAACTGCGTAGTGGTGGGGAAATTTTGACAAGGTCAACAACGTCATCACGATGAAGTAGTAGTATTCTTACAGTTTTGGCGATAGTGATTATGATTACAAATTATATGAAACAGTTACAAGCCCCCTCCCGCATGGACCCCTCTGTAAAAAAAATAATGTCCTAATACCACTGCTACTTATTTAAATCTATTTCTGTAATATATATTTGTGTATTTTATATATTTTTGTAATATATATATGTATGTTTAGAACGGCTACAGGACATTACACCCCCCGGAAATTACCCCCACCCCCCGGATATTTCCCCCCCCCGTATTTACCCACCGGAGCAATTACCCCCTGTTAATTACCCCCTGTCAATTACCCCCCGGGAAATTACCCCCCCCTCTCAAGTTAGAATCCTAACTCTAACTAGAATTCTATACCTATATACTACTTCAATTCAAACCTTAAGAAAAAGACGAAAACCTAAGCATCCACCTTAGTCTAAAACTTCACACAAATTCAAAACCAACGCTGGACACAACCCTAGCCCTAACCCTAGCTCTAACCCTAACCCTAGCCCTAGCCCTAACCATAGACCTAGTCCTAGCCCTAACCCTAGCCCTAACCCTAGCCCTAGCCCTAGCCCTAGCCCTAGCCCTAGCCCTAGCCCTAGCCCTAGCCCTAGCCCTAGCCCTAGCCCTAGCCCTAGCCCTAGCCCTAGCCCTAGCCCTAGCCCTAGCCCTAGCCCTAGCCCTAGCCCTAGCCCTAGCCCTAGCCCTAGCCCTAGCCCTAGCCCTAGCCCTAGCCCTAGCACTAACGCTAACCCTAATCCTAGCCCTAAACCTGTCCCGGGGGGGGGTAATGTCCTACTAGGCGGGGGGTAATTGACAGGGGGTAAAATGACAAGAGGGTAATTGACAGGGGGGGAATGACAAGGGGGCAATTGACAGGGGTAATTACTCCGGGGGGTAATGTCGGGGGGGGGGGGAACTTCCGGGGGGTAATTGACAGGGGGTAATTGCCCTGTTCCCGTTTAGAACAGTCATCTAAAAACTGACGCTATGTTCACTCTGAGTTGGTTATCTCCCCCCCCCCCCACACACACCTCACCATCACAATTGTGTAGAGCGACATTGATGTCACACCTAGGTATACAGGGGGTTGGATAATTGACCTAAAGTGAACGGACAGTGGTGAATGAAGTTGAACCCCCCCCCCCCCCCAAACTCACCCCGAACGGATCTGTTAAGTAAAGTACATGTAGAAAAACGCGTAATGATGTACAAAAGTACCATGCCGCCAGAAAATTAGCATTTTAAAAACAAGTTAAAAAAAATTCTGATACTTTTCAAGAATCTGAAAAAAGCGTAAGGTGCTATTTCCAATCAACGAAAATTACTTGAAATTGACCGTAAACAGACAATTTGATATTTCACTTATATGTGAAATTTTCTCTCAGTATTCAAGCTATAGCCTTTTGAAAAATTGAAAGGTTCCATTTCCGGTTGCCGGAAATCGCTGAAACCTTTACAAAAAACTACAAATTTGATGTAATACTTATACAAAATTTCGTCAACTTAGCTGTAACGGTACTCAAATTATCGTTTTCACAGACAGACAGACACACGCAGACACACGGAAAAACTTGCAAAGTCCTTTTTGTCCCACTCGATGACGCGTCAAACGCCGAGATTTTGATAAATCTGGATTTAGAATATTTGATCGATTAAAAATAAATACCCTATACTTCGTATACGGTGAAAACTGTCAAAATTCCATGTGATTTGTGAGTATGAATACAGTACTTACTCTATACTCTGTGTATGAGAACGTTAAAAAAAGGAAAATAGTTTTATTCTCTTATTTTCAATGTATTTAGACGCTTGTTATTAGAAATATTTTTTTTTAAATATTTGTTTACAAACCTTAACAAGTCTTTCTAAAAATCTGCTTAACAAATATGAAGTTTTTATTGCATCCGCAAGAAATCAATCTAATTCAAGCACATTCAAAACTGTATTGTTTATACAGAATTCAGTGTTGAGAAGCGAGTTTTGAGGGCATGGTTCACGTTGGAAATAATCAGTACAAAGACCAATATAAATTTCTATTTCATTTATTGCATTTGAACATTATATAAACTTGAAGATGACAAACTGACGATAACTAAACAAAACAGAATGACTTGCATAATGACCAAACGATACTAAGATCACAAGATTGATGATTAACACAACTGCCTTTTCTAGATTTTCCCTTTTTTTATATATTCCCTGATCTCAATGTCATATAATATATGTCACTCCCTTACTAATGTTACAATTCATGACCTTTCGTACACACAATATACAACAAAACAGGCTATACATAAAGGTTAATAGTGGTAAACAAAATGGACGCTACTCTTAAACCTTATTTTATTGTTTACATCAACTACATTATAAAAATCTATCTTACCAATTCACAACAGTCAGTCTAGGTTAGATGTCGGCCAATTTAAACTTGATTATTAAAATCGTTAAAAATTTCCCATTGGTTACATTTTTAATTTCACTGTTTCTTTCTTGCAAATACCAGATCTAATTCAGCTGTGAGGAATAGACATCCCCCTCTTTGCTTTTATTTATTGATTTCTTTGCTTGCAAAACAACAAACACAACAACAAATGTATTTTAAACAGTTTCTATTACAACAATAATGTTCTCTCTCTTAAGTCTCACAACAACTTATTCAATTGTAATTTTGAATTGTTTTTTTATTTTTCCCTTTGTTAAAATATACAAAACAGTGCACCAATATATTATTTATCCTTGATTTTGTCTAAGTGTTTTACAGTTAATTTCTATAATTTGCATTATAAAGGTACACATGCATTAACAAAAAAAAAAGAATTATATCTTTATTTTATTTCATATTTCGTTTGTCGACTAAAATTAAATCTTTGCAGACACTGAAGGCTCTTAACCTTCCTAATGTCTATGATTCACTAGTACAGAAGATGTTGCTGTCTCTTATTGTTGAAGATTCCGATATTATTTCTACAACAACTGGTATTCTTATCGTTTGTTTATAATTTTAATATAAATTTAATTATCGTCATTACAATTTTTATTGTATCCAAAATGCAGAATAAATAGCCTCAGTTATGTAAATTTTAATGTTAAATGTTGCTATTTCCTAACGTCTGCAAATAATTTACCAATTGCTTTAAATCACGAAAGTATTAGTTATTCAAAATATTACCATCAATTTGTACAAGCGTTTTATTCTTTCATTATGCTATTATATCTATTTTCTTATATTAAACATATTTCTTTTACATTGTCTTATAATAAGGATGTTTTAAGTAATATACTTTTACATATTTTTATAGACGAAATTCAAACTGCAATTGATTACATAAAAAATGCTGCAAAAAGCCCAAATAGAAAATACAACGGTGCTCATCTTTCAGAGTTACTTCAAGGACTCGCTAAATTTGCTAAATACCCACCAGCATGTAATCAGGTAGCAAATTAAATTACTAACATCTTCATTAAAAAGCCAGAGCACTCCACCCCCCCCCCCCCCTCATACATAACGTCACACTATATTCTACACCCCCCTCGAAATTGCATTAATTTTTGAATTTTTCAAGCACTGATTCATTTCTAAAATATGCACTAAAATCGGTGAACATGGGGTATGTTAATACATTTCTATTAAAATTTTGAAAATAATTTTTCCTTAGGGCAAAATAACCGCTACTTTAAAGTAAATAGTATATCGTACTTTGTCACAAAAATCAGGTCACCTTTATTATTTGTCTAGAAGTATGACAACATTTATGGTCGACCAATGAGCGGTAGCATAACATGTGCTTAAATCAGAAACCAGAATGCAATTATTTGCATATTTTATATTGCTCCTACTTATTACACCTGCATTAGCATACTCAATTAATTAGTTATTAGCCTGATAGATACACCTTGAATAGAACTATCAATATAACAGAATTATAACATTTAGCCGAATAAGACAACAAAAGTTCATGTCTTCATGCATATATTAGGAGTAGATTTTCTTTGTTTTCATTCACAGATTCTTCCTTTGCTGGACAAGTTGAAAGATTTTCTAACTGGTGAAGACCTGGAGCAGCTGGAATACACAACTGAATGTTTGAAAGAAATGAGTAGAGATATGGAGGCCAGTAAACAAATATTAAACAATAAAGATATCACAAACCGCTTAACACACCTGAATTTTTCAGGAAACATTGACATTTCAGCCAATGTCAACTCTATATTTTGGAGATCAGGACGAAATACAGGAATTTTGTTAAATGAACTAGGTCGGTAATGTATAATAATGATGAAATGAAATAGACTAAATTCAATAGGATGAAATAACACACTTAAGGTTTAAATTTGGACAGATGCCCTAATGAATACTTGTATGTATCTAATTCGGACAAGTGTTCATTCGGGCGTTTGTCGCATTCAGACATGTGACCTTTCTGGCAAACGGCATTCGAGCAAGATCTTTCAGGAAGACGTCCGGCTCTTGAGTAAAATAAATTGTATGAATATCACATTTTTCAAATATTAGTTTTTAAATTTATTATTAATTCAAGTTTTTTTTTATCAGATAAAGTGTTATCTGATGATTTTCCTAAGGAATTTACTGTAAAAAAGGAAACGTTAGGACAAGGAGCGTTTGGTACTGTACATCTTGTCAGAGATAGAAGTAGAAAACATGAACACAAATTCGTCGCCAAAAAAATTGACTTAAGGGAACAAGCAAATATTGTGAGTTTATGAAACACAAAATCTTACGCAAAAAAATGTATTCTAAATTAGTATTGTTCAATATAACAAGTTACAACATGCGTGATCGTTTACGTCTCTAAATCAGTGTGTGCATTTAATATGGTGTTGGGTTGACTAATAATATATATAATTCACTTACCTAATAGGTATTGGTAGCCTGTGTTATTTTAAATGTGTCGGATTTTTAGTTATTTAGTTATTTCTTTGCTCTGTTACTAATATCGTTCAACTTGTAGTAAAGCATATTCCGTTTTAACCAATAATTATTTTTTTAAATATTTTTCTCAAACAAGTATAACATTAAAATATTTAGGCTGATAATTTACGTGTATCGACGGCTAGTATACTAGAGGCTAGATACATTTTGAATACTTAACTTAATTTTAAGATAATTTTAATTATTGGCATGATTTATTTTAAAGTTTAGCTTTAATTATGGGACAGGGGAGCGGGGCCTGATGATGAATCCATATTCTGTACAATGATATAGGTTTACATAATCTATTCAACTGACATCTTTAAACAAGTTCCAACTGTCGATTTAAAACAATTAAGAAATTACGAATTTAAATCGGTCAAAAACTATATTATAAGGATAAATACATGTTATATAATTTCCTATTTATTTATGTTTTTATTTTAATAAACACCTGCGTATATTCCTCCTCTCTTGTTTTCACGTTCCACGGCACCAGGCGACAGTTGCGAAGCCCTCTCATTGGCCTTAATGGTTTCACCGTTTATTTTAACTTTATCAAGGCTATGTTAAATTATGCAGATGATTTGAAAATAGTTTAATGATCTCTTTACCACTCTCTATTCTGACTACGTGGTAAAACAATTTTCATCGGAAGGACCACATTCAACTTCTGTTTTGTAAAGGCCACTTTTATAACAATCAGAATTAGAATAACGTTTTAAGCAAGTTCTCGATTATCTTGAAATCACTGAAACGCCTTTACGCGTCACCCATTGCTAATGGCAACGCATATTACAAAGAACAACCAACGAATTACACAAACACAAGACTAATATAAAAAAGATAGTTACAACACCAAGTAACAGTTTAACAGCTATCTGCATACCGATAAATAGTCTCTACTAAATAAATGGCACAGAGGTGTACACAAAACTGGGATACAATGACTACAATACAGAAATACAGTAAAATATCCATTCACCGGCTAGCATTAAAGTACGTGAATGGTGTGAATTTCGATAGAAAATTATAACATTGTTTTAATACCCAGGAATCAATCCAGGTATTTGATCAATATCGCAAATAATTTATTGAGTCCTTTCAACAAATATTCATATACATTAATATTTTCAATATATATAAAGAATTTAAAATTATATAGCAATAAGATGAAAAAAATGGATTATTTATTTTAGGCTACACTGAACAAGAAATTTACGGAAAATGAAACTTCCTTTACGTCAAAACAACTGGGTCTACTAACAGACAAGGACAATATCGTGGAAAGAGAGGAAATAAGTAAATGTTTTTGTATATTATATATTTGATTATTTGATTTTTAAAAAGTTACAAAAACGTAACTTTTTGAAACAGTAAAAATTATAAAATAACGATATTTAACAAATATACATGTAATACATTTATTTATATTTTATGAAGACGCACATTGCGGAGACGAATTTTTTCGTCAAACTTTCATAATAAAGATTTTCTCACACAGTTTTTAATATATATATATATATATATATATATATATATATATATATATATATATATATATATATATATATATATATATATAATGACTATTCAAACCTGCATAATAAAGATTTTCTCACACAGTTTTTAATATATATATATATATATATATATATATATATATATATATATATATATATATATATATAATGACTATTCAAACACCATTGCGAACTATTTTTCGCTCATTACTAACGTTTATGTTGTAACATACAAATAAATAAATATTTTTTTCTGTTGATAATTTTTGGATCAAAAGCCAAATAATGCTACTACAAAAATATACAGTACGTATCAGTGTCAGATTATCGTGTCATAATAAATAGCCCAATTTTTATACGTAGTACTATAAACAAGACGTTCAATTATGATCCCAGGTTCTTTTACACGTGAATTTGGATTTTCAAGCGCATGATCTATCATACCATTACACTAATCTAAAATGAATTCTGAATAAATCTATTTGTGAAACTAGAGTTTGATAGTGCTCATCACATTACTTCTGCCCACCCCTCCATTGAAACAAACCGATATGAACTGTTATTATCTTGCAGATTAACTCACAATAACTTTCAATTAAAAAAATGCCTGTTTTTAAATTTTAGCTTTAATATGTTACGTAAAATATTAAAGAAAACATACTTTTTTATTAAGAAAAAGTAAAACGGAGTATAAAAGAAAGATTAATACCAGCGGTAAGAGGGGACGATAAACAACTATCTGATTGGCCACTTTCTGTACTGCTTCAAGGACTAAGTAAATTTACTGAGCGAGATGAATATTTGAACGAGGTTTGTTTTTTGTTTAGTGTATCAGCGAGTACTTTTTTTATTGAACTTCTAAATATATTTTCACTAATTACAAAATGAATATTTAGCTAAACGAATTTTATACGTCAGCTGACTTGACGTTATAAAATGTATTTATTTCATATTTATGCTATTAAATCCATTCGATTGTGTTTATCATTAAACAGATTTTACCACTTGTTCCACGCCTAAAAGAAATTCTTTCACACGAAGATATAGAAGAAATTATATTTACTACACAATGTTTTAGAGAGTTGAGTAGATTACCTAAAGCAAGTGAACAAATAATAAAAGACGAAACATTAAGTGATTTGTTAAATACAGCATTAAGCAGAGGCCACAAGGATATCTCAGCAAATGTACATTCTATTCGTTGGAGATCTGGGCGTGCTACAGGAATGTTGCCATCCAAAGCAGGTTGGATTTAGTTATGTGATTGTATGTAAATTGAACTGTATGCATGTCATTAATAATTTTAAATTATTACTGTTTAGTAGCAAAGAGCAAATATATAATGAATAACAACAACGTGCACAAATACATAGGCCCTACTACTATTTATTAAATGACGTTTTAGAACAATTTATATTCTGTTTATTAAATTAAAATATATAACATACAATAATGTATGAATATTTTTATAGACTTTGTAGTTTCTGAGGAGTTTCCCAAAGAATTTAAAATTGAACCGAGCACGTTAGCCCTGAGTGGTTTTGGTAGAATTCATCTCGTCAATGATATAAATGAGCCAAAAGATGTGAAATTTGTTACAAAGAAAATGTGCAAAAAAATAAGTGGAACACGGAAAGATATGGTAAATAGAACAGTTTAAGATAATTAAGGATGTGAATAAGATTAAATTTATTTTAAATTCCAAAATAACGTTTCTTAACCGCTCTAAAATAACTTAATAGTCAAACTTATTAGAATATAATTGCTAAATAAGTTATTTATTTTAGACTCTTTTTATAATTACATTTATATAATTACATTATAATTACATTTTACCATGTTTTTTCAGGAAAGTTTTCAAAAAGAAGCGTCGATATTAATTAGACTCAAGCACGAGAGGATTGTACAATTTCACGGATTTCAAAAGACAGAAAATGAATTATTTTTATTTTTGGAGTTTGTTAAAATGGTGAATAAAAAGATCAATCAATCTATCTATAATTCCTTAAGTATTAAAGAAGCCTTTGAGACATCTCAATTTATTATCTCATAATTGTAGACTTCTGTCTCGATCCTCTGCTACTCTGATGTAATCCGTCCAATGACGTATTTGCATTCTCCTACTTCCTCCTTCTCGAACAGTGCCATGCATTATGGTTTTGTTAAAATTAAACTGTACGAGATCATAATACATCATATTAGTTATTAATCTTAAAATATGTCAGCATTGAGGCAAAGCTTAGTAATTATACGCACAAATCATGTCATACTAATATTAACTTTTAAAATATAATTGAACTTACTAGCGAAAATTTTTCATTTTTACCTCCCTATAGCCAATTATATTAAAACTTTAACTAGATACATTTTCTCCTGCCCAGACGAGCAAATTAACATGAAACGGGGTATATTTTACAACGTAAAAATAACATGAACTATGTACATGTGAATATTCGGGCAACAGGGAGAGATACTTCCGGTCAAAATATGTTGGGTCAAAGTTAAAGTGACTAAATTCAAAGGCTTTATATATATATATATATATATATATATATATATATATATATATATATATATATATATATATATATATATATATATATATATATATATATTGGAACCATAAAAGTAAACATCGCACAAAACAGTGCTTTTAAATTGCATCGCTTTGTCTAATTATATGTAATAGAGTATTGTTTGTTTATATAACCAATTATATGTATTTTATAGTTGCTAAAGTTTTTACTCTTTCGCATAACGTGAAGAAAATAATAAACACACACATTACTAAAACATATTAAACGGATCAATGTCAAATAATACCTAAAAAAGTTTGATCTACCTATATTAATAACAGTAGTGTCGAAAAATCTATTTTCTTAAAATCTTTTAGTTTTGTTTAGTTTTCTTCTGTTCCCACGTTGTTACATTAAAAAAAAAATTTACCCTGGCGGAGCAAGAATATGAAGTAGTATATATATATATATATATATATATATATATATATATATATATATATATATATTTATTTATTTATATATATATATATATATATATATATATATATATATATATATATATATATATATAACAAAAATATCGCTTAAATGTGTCTAACACAACTTATATTGGTTATTAAATTTAAATTAACAGTCCCATGTACTTTGTTGCTCTAGTTTTCAATCACTCAACTATTAATAGTATTTTAGTTTAGATTGAATTCAATATGAAAAATAATCATTCATATTATCCGCTTTAACGATCCGATAAATTGTTGATAAACTCGAGTGTATAGAATGAAATTAAGTTCTCTTTAATTAATAGAATGTTTTGTATACATTAGTCGACATACGTTACAGCTGTGAAGTCATCATTTGAGCTTAATTAAACCAATTTCATAGTTGCAAACACGTACAATGTTAGTGTTCGGCAGTTAATAATATAAAAGTAAAATATGGGAAAGCATGAATAGTATTGGAAGTTAGAGTAGATTTTTTTTCTGTCGCTTTAGAATACACCTTTCTTTTTTTAAATAAGGTAAAAATTACGTCCAAACAAATTTCGATTGGACTATAAATACAAAATGCTATCCTTTTTCCAAAATACGTCTTGAAACATATATAATTGTATATATACTATTTAAATTACGCTTATCAAATGCACGTCCTTTTCTTAGGGCACACTTTCGGCGTTTATCAAACAACACACAATTCTAAACGAAGATGTGACACGAAGGTTTACAGTGCAAATTCTTGAAGGCGTGAAATATTTGCACGAAAATAAAGTTTTACATTTGGACATCAAAGGTTAGACGAACAAATACAATAGTGTATATTATAATTAATTTGCTAAATGAGACTCAATGTGCATTACACGCATTTTCAACAAAGATAGATATTCAAAATATATTTCAAATTTCTGCAGTGTAAAAATAGTACATTTATTTAAAATGAGTAGGTTATTGCCAATATTACCAGGTAATAATATTTTGATGGCTGACGAAGCAAATATTAAACTAACTGACTTTGGACTGTCAACAATCGTAAATGAAGAAGGTGTTGAAGCAGAAAGGGGCACAACTCGATACATGGCTCCAGAGATGATTAACTGCCCTGAAGGGAGAATATTTAAACACGCATCTAGTCTTGATATATGGTGAGAAAAATAATATATTCATTGAATATAATAAATCAAATGTTTTATGCTAATGTAAAAATAAAAAAGACTCCCCTCTAGACTTTGCGATCTACTGCGCAGGTTAAATAGATTTTATATTTTTTAAACAAGGTGTATTAAGGGGTTATGTGTGAAGCGTAATGCCCAGCCGCCTAAACTTTCCTTAACGAGTGTTAGCTACTCATTAGAGCTGGGTAGATTCATGGACATTCCAATAACCTGAACTCGGATTCGAACTCAAGCTTTTCGATTTAACTCTAGCAATAGGCCAAGCAATCACTATTTATGCTTATGTAGTTATTTTATTATCCAAATTGATACAATTTTACATTCGATATGTCAAAAACATTTCGCAAGATCAGGAACACAGTGTTTTTTTAGGGTATTGTAAATATTGTAGACTTGATATTGTGTTGCATGTTGTTTTTTTTCAATAGTATCGTATATTTTGTTTCACAGGAGTGTGGGCTGTACTGTTGTAGAGATGATAACAGGATCACCACCCAATGCTACAACAACATCAGTCCAAGTACTTTTTAAAGTGGCGATGCTACAAAAACCAAAATATGAATTACCAGAGACAGCATCAGAATACCTGAAGGAATTTTTAGAAAAGACATTTAAAGAAAAAGCAGCAGAACGACCATCAGCAGAAACTTTACTGAACGAAGATCCGTTTGTAGCTGGTAAAATGCTTAATTTGAATCAGAAGAACACCATTTAGATCATGAACGATGTAATTATAAATATTATGTTGTATGCTTTGAGTTATTTTTCATATGATACATGTCTTTATGGCATATTTATAAATTAATTTAAAAATGTAATTGCTTGCAAAAAATATTTTATGTTAGTTTTTTTTTTTTATTAAGCGTGATTTTGTATAAACTAATGCGCGCACGTCGCCAGTTTATTGTTCTAATGGTAGAGCAAAATGTATTACAAATATAATAGGGTTAAAAATAAAAATCATGTACTCATTATTCAATGTAAAATAATAACTCAAAAGACATCGCAGTTTCACAAAGCACACCATACACTATTTAACTTTTTATATAATTGAATTGGCATTTACGCATCACACGTAATCTAATTTGCTAGAGATTTTAATCCTGTTTAAGATTGCAGTTATATTCTTTGAATTTATTAGCGACATTTAAAAACTGGTATGTTTCGTAAAGCTTACTTTCCTAAAAATATTTAGTTACTTATAATGCAAGTAGTTGTTCTGAAATATCTTTAAATTAAATGTTTCGAACCCAAATATTCTACAAACATAAACAAATGTCATTATTTAAATGTATTGCAGCAAGATTGTTTTCTTGTGCAATTTACCAAACGCATCAATTAAAAGTAGCTTATATTGTTTTATTGTACAAAATGTGTATGTGTTGTTCAATAAATGTGTGACTTGATCAGGGCTCTTCTGTGTTTGAAACACCTATGGTCTAGTCAGACCGTCAACATTTACACAATTTGTAGGTGTATCTTTAAAAAATTATATTATATATAGACTCTCGTAAATAAGAGCTGTAGCATATTATTATATGTGTTGTGTTTTAATTTTATAACACTGATAATAATGTTGTAAAGTACATAAGCAGTGAATTAATTTGTGCATAACTTTGTCATTTAAAATTTTACTATTATGTTGTATATGTTATTTTCACTATATAATTAAGTATTTCATGAGTTATGTAGGCGTATGTTGTTCAGCCAGTATTTAAATGCTAAAAGATAAACTAAATAAATGTACACATTTCGTTTACTTAATATATAAAATAGTATATTTCTTTTAAATACATCGGCATAAATATACTTGATGCTATGCTTTGTGAGTAATAATACTTTCTACACTAAATATTAATTTGTATATATTTTTTTATATTTTTTAAAATTTTTAATATATGATATTGTTTTAAATTATTTGCTGTTTTGATAGTTGTTTATAATAGAAGGTTTAACAAAAAAATGCAGAAAGTTTTAAATTCAATTAATAATATAATATAATTCTTTGGTGAACGATGAGTTATTTGTATACTAAAGCACACTGCTATATCGTGCTGCAATAAGCTTTAACGATATATTCTATTAAAGAAAATGGTATTGCTTAGCACGCTAGTTTATGTGATGGTTATTACCACCTTTTAACAATATTTTAAGTAGGCTTAATTTTTTCGAAAACCTAGATTAAAACAAGAAAATACTTGTTGATTAAAATGTTAAATAAACTACGCATCGAATCAAAATGTAAAAAAAAAGTAACAACTTTTAAAATTTAAAATGATGTTTCTTAGTCGATTTAAAGCTTAAATACCACCCAACATCCAGGCAACTTAAATTTTCGGCACTTTTCCAATCACGGTAAACTAAACACTACACGTTAGGGTTATTAGAAGGCTAAGTGTACATATTAAAACAAATTTTAAAATGCCGAACATGAGATTATGCCAACTATTATTTCTTATGTTATTAAATTAAAATTTCATCTATTATTTGAAAAACGTTATCCATTCTACAATGAACTTTCGAAAATGTTATGCTCACTACATGTGCCTTACGGTATAGTTATATATATATATATATATATATATATATATATATATATATATATATATATATATATATATATATTGAGAATCTTTAATTTAGTAAATATAATTTCGTTCAGTAAATACATAATTGAAAATGATATTTAACATATGCTAATTAGGCACATGTTTTTAAACTGTGTATATATCTAAAGCGGCATGCTTAAAAGTAATTGTTAATTTCTTTTAACTTGATTATTGTGTATGATGTACAGTAACTATGTATTACTTATGTATATATGACCGCCAATATGTAGTATTTTTTCTTCATATTTATTCGAGGGGACATCACTAAGCACTGTTCCTAATATCAAAAGCACAACGCATTTTTTTAAATTATATTTCTTTACAAATTACATGATTTGTAGGTAAATAGCTTTTCTTTGCTAAAAATTTCACAAATTATGTTAGTATTCATAACAACCAAAAGTTACGTTGTTTACATTGTAAAAATAAATAAAACTGAATATTCATATCATTAACTTATATATCTTTTACCCAATCATTTTTACAACTTGCAGTTCAGTTTATCATCAATAGGCTTCTAATAAAAGCGAATCATAATGTTTTTTCCATAGGATTATTTTTTTTATTTTATTAGTCGTGGATTCTTTTTTTTAAATATTTTTCACATACAATTTATTTGCTAATTATTATTAAAATTATAATTTTTAAAATATTTGATTTATAAAATAAAAATAAACATAAAATTATTATATATTAATATATATATTATATATTATACTAGGCATTCTGCCTAGCTTCGCTTAGGTTTTCAAAACATTTGATAATTTAAATACTAATTGTTTGGTGATGGATGAGGCGTGGAGTTCTTAAATCTAAACAGTAATGCTAATTTTAGAGAAGATGTTGTTGTATGTTGTTTAATATCCGCTTTCATAAAAGCATTCGAAAGTACGCAATTTATAACTAAAATGGAAATAGAACTACAGAGGTTCCATGAACAGTATATCTCACAATTTATATTACATTGACTTTTAAAATTAATTTTTTATTTAATTATGATACGTAGCTTAATTAACAACGTATTTTTTTTCTAAAACAAATGCTATACTTTGTCGTTTTCTGTTTCTGTTTAAAATAGTATACAATTATTTGAAAAATAATTATTTAAAAAGGTTACCTCCCCTGAAAATTAACCGAATGACGTATGTCTGTGTTTACTTTTTTTTTAAACAGTTACTATGCTTTTATAAGAAAATACGATATATAAACATATTTAAAGTCTACAATGGCTTTTTCTGACGGGAATAAAGTTTTTTTGTTACCCTCCAGGGTCGGTCTACGACCTCAAATAATATTAAGGGGATCAATTTATTTATATATATCTCATATAAGGAGAATTTCACTCGCGGTCATCTTTTAGCACTGGTCGAGGGCTTTGAGTCTGACCAACAGTTTTTCCATACGGCCTAGTCATCTATAGGTTAAGTAACGTAAAAATTGTGTTGAAATTACCCTGTTTTTCCCATAAAATACAAAGATTATATAGGGAAATACGACTAGTCAGTTTTGACCCATTTACGAAGTTTTCCCAGATATGCCGAGTTTTTTGTGACACCCCAAGGCGTTCTCCTACCACCTCACAAAATATCAAGGGGGGGTCGTCGGAAGAATTTTTTTTTCGTAATAGAGCTCATATAAAGAGAATTTCACTCGCGGTCACTTTTTAGCCCTCGTCGAGGGCTTTGTGTGAAACTGACAGGTCTGCCCTACGGCCAAGCCATTTACCTATAAACATGCCAAACATTAGCCAGATGTAAAGAGGGTAAGTGCACTAAAATTCGTTTTGAAATGACCCTATGTTTTTCCCATAAAATACAAAGATTATATAGGGAAATACGACTGGTCAGTTTTGACCCATTTACGAAGTTTTCCCAGATATACCGAGTTTTTTGTGACACCCCAAGGCGTTCTCCTACCACCTCACAAAATATCAAGGGGGGTCGTCGGAGGAAAAAGTTTTTCGTAATAGAGCTCATATAAAGAGAATTTCACTCGCGGTCACTTTTTAGCCCTCGTCGAGGGCTTTGAGTGAAACCGACAGTTTTCCCTAAAGGTCAAGCCATTTACCTAAGAGTATGCAAAAAATTAGCCACATATACTGAGTTTAAATACCCTAAAGTCTGCGTTGAAATGACCCTATGTTTTTCCCATAAAATACGAAGATTATATAGGAAAATACGACTGGTCAGTTTTGACCCATTTACGAAGTTTTCCCAGATATGCCGAGTTTTTTGTGACACCCCAAGGCGTTCTCCTACCACCTCACAAAATATCAAGGGGGGTCGTCGGAGGAAATTTTTTTTCGTAATAGAGCTCATATAAAGAGAATTTCACTCGCGGTCACTTTTTTGCCCTCGTCGAGAGCTTTAAGTGAAACTGACAGGTCTGCCCTACGGCCAAGCCATTTACCTATAAACATGCCAAACATTAGCCAGATGTAAAGAGGGTAAGTGCACTAAAATTTGTTTTGAAATGACCCTATGTTTTTCCCATAAAATACAAAGATTATATAGGGAAATACGACTGGTCAGTTTTGACCCATTTACGAAGTTTTCCCAGATATGCCGAGTTTTTTGTGACACCCCAAGGCGTTCTCCTACCACCTCACAAAATTTCAAGGGGGGTCGTCGGAGGAAATTGTTTTTCGTAATATAGCTCATATAATGAGAATTTCACTCACGGTCACTTTTTAGCCCTCGTCGAGGGCTTTGAGTCGAACCGACAGTTTACCCTAAAGGTCAAGCCATTGACCTAAAAGTATGCAAAAAATTAGCCAGATATACCGAGTTTAAGTACCCTAAAGTCTGCGTTAAAATGACCCTTTGTTTTTCCCATAAAATACAAAGATTATATAGGGAAATACAACTGCTCAGTTTTGACCCCTTTACGAAGTTTTCCCAGATATGCCGAGTTTTTTGTGACACCCCAAGGCGTTCTCCTACCATCCACAAAATTTCAAGGGGGGTCGTCGGAGGAATTTTTTTTTTGTAATATAGCCCATATTAGGCGCCGGTCAGTCGAGGTCAGTTTTGACCCCCTCTCCGTCGACTTTTCGGCCAACCGTCACCGGCCCTCGTGTTCTATCTCACCAAGGCACCATCGTGCCAAATTTGTTGCGCCTGCGGCGCCGGGAAGTGCCCTATCGGGCACCTGACCACTTTGCTTTATATATATAGATTATTTATATTAATAATATTTTTTTTTTCAAAATATAAAATGATGTTTTAAAGTACAACTTTAGATTTTCAGTGTATTATATATCTAGCATTTTAAAATTAGAAACGTCAAATATAATTAATTATGTGACCAAGTTGTATGCAGTGGCGGAACTCGAAAAAAAGTCCCCTGCAGAATTTTTTTGGGCCCCTATATATATATATATATATATATATATATATATATATATATATATATATATATATATATATATATATATATATTAGAGGGTCGCTCTAAATTTTTAAGAAACATATCCATCTGGTACACGAATAAATCAGAGGTTTTCTAACACACGACCTGGCCCATTTCAGTTTTAAAAGTGAGAAGCACGGACTCTCTAAATCTAGTCCAGTACACCAAACTGACGCCGATTTTTATGAGGCTTTCATCAAAACGTTACCAACCGTGTGCCCTGTTTTCAAAAAGTTGAATTAGATCTTAATGGTAACAATGTCGGCAGTTCATTTTTTGGATCTTAAGGCGCGGGTTTGTCCACACTATCAACTAGACACGACAAGGCATGCTGTAAGTCTCTCGGCGACGGCGCTCAGGATGACACTGCCGCAGGTGGATTCAAGTAGTAACCCCATCCGCTTATTCAGGATCTTCGGGCGCTAAATTACATATTTCCGTTAGGCGTCCCACACCAATATGTAAACAAATGTTATGCCTATGGCAGAAACTTTTGCTAGGCTTAAAATTAAGTTGTCTAATTAAAAATAATGATGCTATTGAATACTGCATTAATATTCTGTCACTAAAAATAATTTCATAAAATACATAGCAAGAAGTTAATATTTTTTATTTTATTTTGTGAGGCACATACGTGAAATTACTAGAGGATTGGATAATTGTGAAAACAAAAACTTTAACACGTCACAAACCACCAATACTTCAATAGCTACTTCTTATTTACCTTATATCCAACTATTCATTTTTCCTACACTTTATTTTGTTTAAAAATATCATTTGCTCTTTTATCTTTTGCTAAAGGATATACACTACTGTCTTCCTTCCAGTCACAATAAAGCGTGCTATTATGCAGGTAAAAGAAACTTTGCCTACCTGTTTGCTTTGCATAACTTTTTACATGTAAAAGCAACTTTGTTTAGCTTTATGCAGGTAAAAAAACTTCTAAGATGACTAAATTTTGTGCTTAGAAAAAGTGATTAAAATTTTATTATAACAGCCCTAACTTTCTTCTCTATGGTGTGACCTATTACAAACAAGCGACAAATCCGACTATACAACGTTGATTGTGCAATGTTAATGTGTGTTTGTGTTTGTGTGTTTATTTCTATTTGTGTGTGTTTATGTCTGTTGCTTTAAATTGTTGCTGGTGCAGTGTTACAGTCTGTGTGTGTGTTTATTTCTGTTTGTATGTGTTTCTGTCTGTTGCTTTAAATTGTCGCTGGTACAGTGTTACAGTCTGTGTGTGTGTTTATTTCTATGTGTGTGTGTGTTTGTTTATGTAAGTTGTTTGAAATTGATGCTGTATCATAGAACGTCTGATAACATTCTGCTGTATATTAACAATGGGATCTGTAGATCAGTTCTCTATACACCAACACGCGTGTTAATATAGTGTGGCAATCGTCTTGTAAACCTGTGTGCTTTCGACTGTGTCAGGTTTTTGAGAGTTTGACTCTCCTTTTTCCCATTACTTCTAGGCAAACATAATTTCTTTCAGGCAACACTCCGCTGGGTGTGATGTGCGGAAAGGGCACTCAAAACACGACCCTCCCCCCTCTACCGTTTACTCCTGGTATAAAAAAGAAAAGTACATAAGTAGTATGCACATATTTACTTCAACCAGTGACCTGTTCCTGAATATTTTAAGTGGAACTTCCCTTCCCCCACCTGAGTTTAAACAGACCCTCTCAAGAGATAAAATATTTAGACGAAATCCTGCAGATAAAAATAGCATTAGGCAGTTAGTTACCAGTAGGATATAAATAATGTACAACTGGTTAACGGTAATATGAAAACGAATGTCATTTATTATAGGTAGGAGGCGTTATAATGCTCATATTGCTAAAACTATATGTAGGCCTATACTTAGATATGCATTTATTTTACTCATATTTACACAAAATTTACCCTTTTACATGATTTGTAGATGTTATGCTTTACTTTTCATGTGGTGTGATATGGTTGGGTATGGATCGAGATATAAAATGTTTTTAATGTTTTGAGTACCTTGTCAAATTGTCGTTTACCTCCTGCCCGTGTACCCAGTTACCTACAAACATGCTTAGAACATGACATGGCACTATAACGGTCAGCTTGTCCACATCTCTGTGACGCTTGTACTATACACTACACCAAGTCTGTAACATCAGCTGTGTGTGACGTCAACGGTTTATTATTTCCAATGATTTGTAAACACGTGTTCTCCACGCTTATTATGTATATAGGGACTTTATTAAGTGATATGACAGCCGGTTGTCTCTTTATTTAGTAGCCTGTTTATGTAATGCCCTAATAGTTAGTAGCCTTATTTAGTGCCCTATTAGTGACTAGCCTGTTTATTTAGTGCCTTATTATTTACTAGCCTGTGCGTTTAGTGCCCTGTAAGTTACTAGTATGTTTATTTAGTGCCCTATTAGTTAGTAGCCTGTTTATATATTACAGGTTTTTTTTTTAGTCTCTTTATTTAGTTTTCTATTAGTTGGCAGCCGGTGTACGTCGTGCTCTGTTTTTGTGTTTTTACAGCGTAATTCAAATGATCAATACTATCGTGGGCCCTTTTTATGTAAGGTACCATGCTTTACGTAGCAATTAAAGATATTTATTGAGTTTAGAAGTACGAAATGATCAGAATAAAAAAAAATAGTGTTGCTATCGAATACAAATTATGAGAGCAAATTACGATTTCAATACCTTAACATGCATGATGTATATTTTAAAATCATTATTAGAGATACACGTAAAAAATCTTTGTTTTTATTAAAATTATTCGAGTTTAGCACAAACAGACAAGAACATCTGTAGAGTTTAATGACCCGATTTGCTTCAAGCATAACGTTTATTTCGATATCCATCTATTTTTATGCCACATACATTTAACACCATGTTTAATGTGTTAATTTGTTCCTAGCCATTCAACGGCAACAAAGTCTTAGAGACGCATTGAAAATTACCACCTGAAACCAAAGGTGCAAAACTTGGGGTTTAACTTGAGAAGAGACAGATCTATCAGAATCCTCTCACCAAGGTAGACCAGTAGATTTGTTGTTGTGTGTATATTAAATAAGGGAATGTAACTAAATATTTTAAGGAATGCTGATTTTTTTATTGAGTTGTCGCACTTTACAGTGGAAGTCAACGATACTTAAATTTGGTAAAACAGTACTAAATACTTTCAAATTATTTACGTATCAAGATTAATATACCCTTTTTGATCATCTGTGCTAATAATTTGCGGATATTAAAATTTAAAACAACTTCTATAACTTGGTTTAAACAGAACTTTGTTTTTAAATTTCAAAAAGCCTTTTCTTATTTTTAGATCTAGTTAGCAGTCTAAACTAAATTAAAGGGAAACAACTCTAACTTCATGTTTTTTTTTGTTGTTTTTTTTTTTGTTAAAGACACCGATGTAAGCCATTTTTCTCTTTGAACATTCTCAACGTATGATAATATTTTAGAGTTTATTAGTAAAATAAGTGTAAATCTTCCTAACTTAAAAATAAAACAAAATACGAGTAATAAGACTAGCATTGTTAAAAATAAATTATAAAGGGCTAAGAAATGATTAACTGAATGAGGATATAAAAATTCTAAAAATAACTTCAAATGTCGACCTACTTAACATGGGAAGTAAACAATCAAAAGGTCATGAATCGTTGGCGTTATAAATGTGTAAAATAAAACTTTCTTACGTTTAACAACAGCTACAACTTGAATAGAAATTCTTAAAATTGCAAATAGCATCGGAGAAAATGAGCTCATTTATTTATGCATTTAACATTTTAACAAAACAAGAAAAAAATATTAATTCTGGGAATTTCCGTTATTACGTGTCAAAATACGAACATATCTGTTTACGTAAATTCATTCATCACACATTAATGTGAAATTGTGTTAATTTAAAACACTTAAAGTTAACAATACACTAAATAGACTATAAAAAAAAAAAAAAAAAAAAAAAAAAAAAATATTAATCACAAGCACTTAATACAAGTTGCCAACACGTTCGTAACACACATTTTATGCTACACAGTGGATACTACGCAGTAAGAAATCAAGAGGATACTAATTCATTCCATTTGTTCAAGAAACTCCGCCATTCCGACCAGCTATTAAGTTGTAGGAGTGGATGTTGATGGATATTGTTTAAGAAATATAAAATTGTTTGAATGGATTACACTTGTTCTACATCTTCCCTGATTCCCGTGTGTCCATCTGTTGATTGCCAAGGCAATGTACAAGACGCGTGAACAAAATTTTGTTTACAGTACATTTGTTTTCTGACTATAAATGAATTATTTGGATGTTTTATTCAAGAAGTGTTTACATGGTAAAGGAAGACAAATTAAAAATCGTGCTTATTTCAGTTAATAGGGATCTATATTTTAATTTTTTTTATACGTTTGCATGGGAAAAGCCAAAGTAGAAATGTTGTACTTATAATTCTAATAGATTTAATAATGAATATTGTAACGTATATTATCTAAATTAGGATTAGGGATTAGAGCTAGGGGCTAGATTTAGAGCTATGGTGTTAAGATTAGGTTTTAAGATTAGTGCTTATAGAAATATTTACAATATACAATATTTTTTTAATCACATTCAAAACATAAAATAAAACGATTAACAAGCAGTGCATTTTCAGCTAAATAATTTGTAAATAGTGATTTTAACTTGTTCCTAATGAGCACCATGTTTCTCATTACAGTGAGAAGGCGTGTTTTGAAGTTATGGAAGAGAAAGACTTACATTTGTACTGTTTTAATTCTCGTCTTATTTGTGGCTGTTTTTATTCTACCGATTCGTCAAATATGTTTCAATTTGGCTCTTCACAAAGCTTGGAGAGATATACCGACCTACGACCTGATACGCATTCATTATTTCAGTAATCAAACCCACCCTAATAAAGCTAAAGCGTTGATCTGTGAATGTTGTGACAAGGACTGCTGTCCAAGATCGGACATCAATAAGAGTTTGTTTTCTAAGTACCCATCGTTAAATCACGACGAAGCCAAAAAGTATGTTTTCCTTAAAGGACACGGCAGATTTTTACCTTATACGACCAATGAAAGAAAAAGTGTCGTTCTCTCTATATACAAGACTGTGCAAAAGATTCTAAACAAAAACGGAATTACGTTCTTTCCTCTGGACAAAAGCCTTCTCGGTCTGATGCGCCATCAGGGATTTATCCCTTGGACTGGCAAATTATATATAGGTTTACACGTAAAATACCGGGTAGGGGCAGAGTTTATGTTTAATTGCATCACACATTTTCACTTAATTGAACGCAGCAGCTTTCACTGGGCATTTTATTTCTGGCACAATGAACAATTCTCTACTTTAGAGCTAATTTTTTACGACAATGATGACACGTACCTGTGGGCGATGTAGGACTATTTACGTACCACCATCATCTACCCAACAAACATGGTCTTCCCTTTAGCTGATGCCCGGCTTGAAGGTGTGAATGTGAAGATACCACGTGATAGTCTAGCCTTGGTTAAAAGGATATTTAACTATGACGTATGCCAGTGGTTCCCAACCTTTTTCGAGTGACGACCCCCTTTTATAAAAAGTAAGTTACCCGCGACCCCCATAAAATTAAAAAACCGAATTTAGTATGGAAATTAATAAGGACTAAAATAAGATTTTCTCGAAGACTTTCAATATGAACTACTCTTGATAACTGTTTTAATACGATGAGTAAAATTGCATGATATTTACTAAACATTCGCGGTTAATAAGTTATTGTTAACGCCTACCTATGTCATTATCAACATTCAATTTACTTCTTAATTTTGTTTTTAATCGGAGAATAGTGTTGAAAGGCTATTCTCGAAAAGTCAATCAATTTTACGTTTGGGTATGAATGGTGAATACTACACCAAAATTGTGTGAGCAGTTTTTCATCTTAGGCGGAATCATTCTGCAAATCAAAGAATTCATCTTGTAATTCATCGGGAATGCTGGCAACATCAAGGGAAGTAGAGAATGGGTAATGCGTCAATGCAGATTCTTCTTCTTTCAGCTCAGAGAAATAGCGCCTCCGTTCGTTTTCAAGAGATTCAAGATGCCCAGAAATCGCTTCTTTCAAAATTGTAATTATCTCACAATCAGGTTCATCTACCATACTGCAGAGTTTCTCAAACGTACAACATTTTCAAGATTTTTTTCTTCGCCAATTTTGCAGCTTTGATAAAAATGCCCCGAGATTATTATGGAAAGTAATAATCCTCGTTCATTTTGCCTGAAGCTTCAGGTTAAGCTTACGTTGATGTTCGAAAATATCTGCTAGGTATGATACTCTCTCCAACCACTCTATGTCGTTTTCAGTATACCTAAAGGCAGGTCTTGTTTCCTTTGCACTTCCAAGAACAATTTGATTTCAGATTGCAATTCAAAAACACGATTCACAAAACTTCGTTTGACAGCCAGCGTACTGTAGTGTAGAAAAGCAGAACCTCGTGATCTATATTCATGTCTTTGCTCCAGATTAAATATAGAGTACGACTGTTACTAGCAATGGAGTCTTGATGACGAGGGCTTACTGGTAAATCACGCAGTGGTTAGGGAGCTAAATCTTTTCTGTTTTTTGAATGCCCGATTTTGACCTAAACCTAGATAGCGCACCATCCGTACAAACCCCCACAGCCGTTTTAACCCACTTTAATCATCCAGTTTTTTTTTTAAATGTATTTATTTTCTCCATGCTAACAACTCTTCTTTGCTATCATCTGAATAAATATAGACAAAGACCAGCAACTGCGAACACGAACTCACGACTGTTGATTTATCAACTTGAAAAGCAAACAATGGTGAACGCTTGATTTCATTAAAAATTTGTTATTTAATATCTACGGACACGTCGGCTATAAGCCGCTGAGTAGTATTATTAGGCAGAGATATTTTTTGCATCTTTACTGCACTGGAATCCCTAAGAATTAACTTCACCATCTTCAACATGCAGCGTTTGATGAGATTTTCTTCTATTGTGTGTGTGTTTTTTTTGTTTTTTTTTTTTTGCTTGGCATTTTCTATCGCGACTTCATGTGATGCTTGCACTAAAGCTGTATTTCCTTGGTGAAAACTTCCTGTTCGATCAAGTCTCTGACGTTTGCAACTAGCTTCATGCCGCCGAAAGAACACGATATCTTTTTTGGTGTGTTCCGAATGACTCGTCTCAAATGACGTTTTAGTTTTGAAGATTTTATAAACTCGTAACTGAGAACAACTTTGCACAGTAAGTCTACGCTTTGCTTCTTCTCTATTTGAATTCCAGTGATGTTAGTAAAGCCGAACTTCAGATATTCTTCTAAATATCTATGTTTTGTTTCTCATTACTTATGTTTAGTATACCAGTTGGCGACCCCCTACAAAGCTCTTGGCGACCCCCAGGGGGGTCGCGACCCCCAGGTTGGGAACCCGTGATCTAAATGATGGGTAGCGAATATATATACAATTAGCTCTGCCTGGATCATAATACAAATATAACGTTGCTTCTTTATTGCAGTTCTCCAAGATTTACTTATTTTAATATAAAAGCATTATTTGTCAATTTATTGTTTATATTTGAATTAATATTGGTAAATTCAGTACTTTTGTTTTATTTTATTTAATCTAGTATGTTGCATTTATATATTTTTTTCTAACTTAATGTACGCTGTATCCTATTTTAAAATATGTTTTAATTTATTATCCCCCTGGTTTTTATTTAAAGTTGAACTAAGGAATCAATTTCCTGTCTGTAAACAGATGAGAGGGAAAGTATTTTAGTGAAAGATTTTAAAATATGACTATAAAAGTGAATTGTTATATCGCCTTAATACTTAGCTTAATGAATCATGTACGTAAGTTACTATGAATGTATTATTCGTCTATGTTGCGTAAGTATTTAAATTTTTTAATTGGTAAATTCAGTTGATTTCTTTTATTTTCTTTAGTCTATTGTTTTCCATTTGTATATTATTTTGTCTACCTGAATGTTCTCTGTATCCTGTGTTTTAAAATTATTATTAAAAAATATCGTTTTTTAATGCGGTCTTCCGAGTATGCACGTTTCCATTTAATGCCAAGTTGTCTGCTGTAAGTTAACTGTAAGTTAGGTGTTCGAGAATAATCCTTTATATTACATTGCAGTATAATGTATGTGTTCAAACACAATACTTTATTTAAACTATAATATTTTTAACTATTTATGTATAAATTGAGTCTTAATTTTTTCTATGCATATAATTATTACATATGATGCATTTGTATAAAACGTCATCATTTGCGAGAAAGTGTTTGACATATATATATATATATATATATATATATATATATATATAAAAATATAAACATATATATATATATATATATATATATATATATATATAAAAATATAAACATATATATATATATATATATATATATATATATATATATATATATATATATATATATATATATATATATATATATATATATACATATATACATATATATATACATATATATATATATATATATATATATATATACATATACATATATACATATATACATATACATATAAATATACACATATATACATATACATATACATATACATATACATATACATATACAGATATATACATATACATATATATATATATATACATATACATATATATATATATATATATATACATATATATATATATATATATATATATACATATATATATATATATATATATATATATATATATATATATATATATATATATATATATATATATATATATATATATATATATATATATATATATATATATATATATATATATATATATACAACTTTTTTAAATTGCTTGTGTAACTAACGATTTATATTTTGTATTACAAATTTGGTCTCGTCTTTTGAATCTATTTCGATAATGATTTATATTCTTTGAATTAAGGATTAACCATATTTACGTAATATTTGCATTGTATTTAGATAATAATATTCAATGTGTAATATTTGAAGTCTTTATAGTTAAATGTTTATTTACGATGGCCTTGGGGGTGAGACATACTACCGAGATGACCGTAATCAAAACGATGGCCTGGGGAGTGAGACACACTACGATTACCGTAATCAAAACGATGGCCTGGGGGGTGAGACACACTACGATGACCGTAATCAAAACGATGGCCTGGGGGGTGAGACACACAACGATGACCGTAATCAAAATGATGGCCTGGGGGATGAGACACACCACGAAGATGACCGTGGTCAAAACGATGGCCTGGGGGTGAGACACATTACAAAGATAACAGACACCACTACCAACATCGACACCGCTTTTTTTCCTTGCTCGACACACATTTCTATGGTCGCAGATGCTCGTGTTGAACCATTACAGGTTTATTTTTAACAAACAAGTTTTAATTTATTGCATTACCATATTTAAATAAAATCTATTATTATAAACTTTTATTTAGTTCAAACGTCTGTGTGTTTGTTTGTTTGTTAGTGGGCTTAATGTATATCTTGTAACTTAATTTCGACAACTTCTAATGTAGCGATTTTGTTAAAACATTCCAGATACGTTCCTCTTCGAAGTCAATACAAGTCTATCCATTTTTAACATTTCAGTAAATGCTTAATTGATCATTGCAATTAATCAAACGGCTTTGAAACTAAGGGGGGGGGGGGGGTGACAAAAGATGACTCGATAGATTACTATATTCAATAACAGAACGAAAGATAACAAACTAGACGCGATCACTTCTAGCTAGTTATCTTCCCTTCTACGTTTCTTGATAATGTCTACAATCGTAGAGCTTGTCGATCTAATGAAGGCTATAGGGGCAGATAATAACAATTTGAAAACGAGTTGATAGTATAATAATATAATAGTATTTTAAAGTAAATAACTTTAATCGTGACGCATAAATAAGAAATCACTGAAAAGTTGAAAAAAAAACAACTTAAAATCGTTATATGAACTAGCTTTTTTTTTAAATACACTGAAAACAATAACATAAAACTAATCAGCTTTGTTTCATAAAAGCTATGATCGCTCATTAGATCGTTTACATGTTTTAGTAGCCAAAGCTTTTATGAAAGAAAGCAAATTAGTTTTAATTTTTTGTTTTTCAGTGCATTTTAAAGTTTGTTTTTTAATCTTGTTTTATGCAGAATAAATTTCAAAAGGATATTTTTTTTTCTACTTAAGTATGCATTGTAACATTCTACACATATTGTATCTAGTAATACAGACACATTTACACTTTCTGTCAGATAAAAATAGATGTTTTTACGTAGTTTATATATTGTACGAAACATTTGACGTTGATGGTTTCAGACTTTTCAGAACTAAATATGATTAAAAAGCTGATTTTAATTATTAAGAAAATATTATTGCCAAATACAAACAAAATAACTATTTTAAAAAGGAAACAACATTTTAATGGTGAATGAGACGAACATTAAACAGACTTCGGTTTATCAACAATTCTAAACGAGGAAGAGGGTGTTGAAGCAGAAAGGGGCACAACTCTATACATTGCACCAGATATGATTAACTGCCCTGATGGGAGAATATTTAAAAACGCTTGTAGCATGGATATATATATATGGTGAGGACTGTTATTTCTATTAGGATAAATACTAATGTTTCTAGTTTTGGGTGTAAAAAATTGTAATTTTGTGTGCACACTTAAATTAATATTGAGTTTTTGACAAGTAAAAAACTATAACTCGAAAATGCATTATGCTTACGAATTTAAATTTCAATGAGTGTGGGCTGTACTGTAGTAGAGATGATAACTGGATCACCACCAAACTCAACAACAACATCAGTCAGGGTCCTGTTTAAAATTGCTACGCTACAGAAAGTTAATTACAATATACCGGAAACTTCGTCAAAACATCTAAAAGATTTTCTAGAATAGTCTTTTAATCCTGAGGCACAAGAAAGACTATCTGCAGAAACTTTGCTGAGAGAAGACACGTTTATAACTGGTTAAGTTTTTTTTTTTTAAAGAACACAATACTGTGTCTTCTATAACATTTCATTGTCGATTTCGTTTCCCTATCCCTCTATTCTCATAGAAACAGCGTATTTCATAAAGTAGATACTGCTTTTCGATGTTTTCTTATCTTTTCTTACAGTTTTAAATTTTGAGTATATAATTGTATTTTTAATTGCTAATGGCATTATTTTAACTTTCTAGTAATAGAATTTAAAATGTTGTATAATATAGCAATATATTGTTTTATTTTTTAATAAATGGATATTTTGTAAGTATAAACTAAGTTGTACAATTTCTATAATGATGATACAAGTATGTATGCCACAATGCATAGAATTGGTTTCGTTTACATGTAGAGGAGGAAATATTACGACAATATTTAACATTCACATACGTTAATTAATCTATCAATGCTGCAGCTGGTTAGCACCATGTCCTTCACATAAACTAAAAACTGATCACATTTAATAAGCTGCTCTTAACCAAATAAAGCGAGAAACACCCACCATACACTACGTTAGCGTTTTTGTTAATGTACTTATATCAGTCAAAATTACACTGCTTATATTAAACTTTCAGATACATTGAATATCTAGTATTTTTTTACAAAAACTACATAATTTTTAGAACACATTTTTTTTAACAACACAAAAACACAATATTTAAACATATATATTATAAGATCTTGGAGACTTTACCCGCTGGGCCCCATGTGTGTGACTGATATTTTGATGCAAACACTCATCACACGGCAGCAATGGTGACAGCCATTGAATGTTATTGTATCACTCATGTTTCTTTCATAGACCCAGCATCTCAAACAGTATTGAAGTATACTTTTTGTTTAAAAATATGCAAACATAAATATTGCTGGCGTTGCCAATATAGAGCAAGGCGGATAAAACTTGCAGAACAAGAGCCTCCAGATTTAGATTTGTAACCATCTGGTCAGCAAGTAGAGTCGTAACCAAAAAGTAGACGAAGTTGACCAGTGTGTTGATTAGAGAGACAATGACCAGAGTCCTGGTTGTCCGTTGGACACTTAAATTCTGATTGGTTGAAATCTTCTTCCTGTTACGCGCAGTCAGTTGTATTTTAACGGCAATCAATACAGCTCCAGTCACGACGATCATCAACGGACAAACGCTGGTCAGATAATTGAAAATATAGTAATTAAAAATTGCAATTTCTTCCCAATGAACACGACAATATAACGTAAGTGTTTCTGTTCCTAGGCCAGATTGTGTGTACATAAAAGTGGCACACGTGCTGTAGAAAACTATCCATGGCTACCAAACGACGTATACGGTGAGGACAACTACTTTAGCTGTTTTCTTTGTCATCATTTGTTTAAATTTGAGAGGAAAGTACACTGCAACAAATCGCTCAATAGATATCACAGGCGGTAGTGTTAATGAAACTGACATCCCAAGATGTGCACAAAAACTCATTGTTTGCCATAGAAAAAACAAGAAAAAAGCTATATCAAAGGGATAGAGCCAACCGACAAAAGCGGATGTAAAATCATTTGCTATGGTATATTCGAGTAAGTTGGCTGGTTGAACTGCACCCACCAGGCACAGAGAGTCCGCTATAGTCAAAGACAACATGAAAATTGCCGATGATTTATGGAGGCCGCCCTTTACTAAGACAACCAACCCCAATGTGTTGGATATCAGACCTACGACACCTATTGTAGTGTTTACAATAAATAACATAGCGATGTAGATCTGGTCCATTAGCTTTAATGTAGCGGCCATGTGTTCCGATGAAGACGAGTCAGATCTGGTACCATCCGATGGTTGTGTTACGTTTAGTATCCAACTGTCCATTGCTGACGACAAATTTCACGTTTACAATGTTCAAAGTCGTGTTTTTTTTCGAAAAAGTATCTTTATATTTTATCTAATGCAGTTGTTTTTTTTTAAGAAGTCTTCAACATACAATAATCTATGCAAAGATGTGTTTATGAAAAAAAAATGTATTAATCATTTTAAACGTTGTGTTTTCTACTAGAACTTTAGAAAATATCTTAATATAACTATATATAATCAGGTTTCAGATTATTCATGTAAATGTAACTTTTCAATAAAGTGTTAGTTTTAATACAAATGATGAGTCACTTTTGTTTGAACCAAGAACAAATACATATATTAGTTTAACAACAGAAGAATACATAGTTTGTAGCCAAGCAAGCACAAAAACAATAAACACCTAGACCAGGGGTCGGCAACCTGCGGCTTGCGAGCCGCATGCGGCTCTTTTGATGTCAAGATGCGGCTTTCCAGCTCCTTGCACAGATACTAATCATCTTAATAAATAAATAAAATACTTGAAATAAAAATTTTTAGTGGCTCTTTAAAACCAGAGAAATTTTGAAAATTGTAACTTTTGGCTCTTCCGCTTCGAAAGGTTGCAGACCCCTGACCTAGACAAATATGAACCTTATACTTACGTGTGTTGAACTAGTTAATAAAATAAAGTCTTAACTAATAGTAGTGTTAGATAAAAACTGATTTAGATTTTTTATCTATGAAATTTAAATAGCCACATTTTAACTCCACACAATCCAACCCACCCCATAAGCCACTCAACCCTCTGATTAACACTAGCCACTGAACCCTCTACTACACTAGCCAATCAACCTCCACTCTACACTAACCACTCTACCCTCTACTTCATAAGCCACTCAACCGTCTACTTTACTAACCACTCAAACCTCTAGTCACCGTAGTGGCCACGGAAAGTAAAACAATGAAAATCAAAACAATTGTTTTCTATGATAAAATACTAAATAACAGTCAATGGAGTCTAGCGTAGTTGTTTATTTATATTAAATACTATAACATCCCCTATCACCACAACACCCTGAATCTACTAATCCAAATTAAAAATAAAAGTATTAGCTTAACTACCAATTACAAGCAATCATTTGTTTGAATATTAATAAAACCAAAATTCATTTTGTACTTATTTCTTAAATGTTTTTAAAAATCAGTTTTGTTTGAAAAATGAGCTTTCAGGCAAAACCCAATTTGGAACCAATTGGAACCAGATTTTCAAGTTTATGGTGGATGTTAGATTTAATGTGTCATGTATCGTTATGTTTTATCCAATACTATGTTTTCCTTACCTGTTGTATAAGTGTTTAAGTTTTTTAGATATTGGGATTTTTTTTTTGCGTTGTTACTAATAAGTCGTTACGGTGCTCACCCAAACGTTAACATATTAAACTAATTTGTACTAGACTACCCGTTATTTTTGGATAACTTTGAGCTTCAAGGGTCATCCATAAATGACGACTTGTTTATTTGGCGATTTTCATCTTTCCCTCCCCTCCCCACTGTCACACATCGTCACAAAAAGCCGGAACCTAGATTGAAAAAGACGGCACAGACATATTATTTTCTTTCAAAACACCCATTTTGATTCAACATGGGTCTGACTACACTAACCCTTCATACAGTGTTTCTTACAGACTTTTTTCTCCGGGGAGGGGGGGGGGGCACTTGAAATTTTCGGGGGGGGGGGGGGCGGTAGACTTTCTTCGGGGGGGGGGGGGGTGGGCGGTAATTTTTTTTCGAAAAGATGCCTGGAAGAAACTCTGCCTTCATATTCTGCGTTAAGAGAAACAGGTGAACTGTGTTTAACTCAACCATGCGATTTTATAAATAGAAAGACACCTCGCTGAAGCAAATAATTTCGATGCCGTCGTCCATAATGTTGCTGCCAAAAAGGCAAGCAAAATAAATGTATAGGATAAACTTGTAGGACGAAAAATATATAATATCTTACAAAAATAAGGTACACTTTTTTTGAATATTTTTTTAATGATTTCCTATTCAAGAACCTAGCTAAACCAGTAATTAATGCCATTAAAGGTTACTATTGAACAGTAATTGTATATAAATGACAAATTTATTTTATTAAATTACCACAAAAATAAGATATAAATCACAATTCATTTTCCGGGCATAACGGCGACCCTTTTAATCACCGCATTGCCCGGCACTTTCTTTCACAATGCCACTGATAACAGTTGACAACCTAAATGTTATGGTAAAATATTATGTAATATCAAATATATCAACGTGAAAAAAGTATGATGTCTAAACAAAAAAACACTTCTTGTTCGGTTACATCGCCTGCAGTTGTACTCTCTACTAAGAATTCTTTAATGAATAAAATAACTTTCGAATATAAAATATATGTACATCATGCTAAGTTAACGGAGACGTTATGTTAGGATGACAGCTGTATGTGATGTGTAGCAAAAACACACTATGTGTTAATCAGAGCGTGACATCAGTACTGGTGTCGGCCAAGAGATGAAACCAGGATGTAAGCAACATTAGCCTGGGTAGATATTATTTTGTTTTTTGAGTCTTTTTTACTGAAACAGATGTGTAAAATTTAATACTTTTTACTTTAACTACCATTATTCTATGTTTAACTAATTGACTGTTCTATCAGTGTTGTGATTTAAAAGGTAAGTAAAATTGTCGTTAGGTAAGAAATTGATGTTTTTTTATAAATTGTATACGTTATTGTTTTATATTTCTCAGAATTCTCAATTCTGGACTATGTTTCATGTTACTTTTAAAAAACCGGTTGAATGCAGATCGAATATAATTTAGAGTTAGACACATTCACATAATAGAATTATTTAATGTAGCTTAAACTATTTAAAAATAAAACAATTTTACTATTAGGAATATTTAAATAGTAAAATTGTTTGATTTTCATATAGTTTAAGCTGCATTTCCATAGACGTGATTTAGCTTGTACTAGAGTGAACTCAGAATGACTGAATTAAAACATCATTAAATATCGATTTAGTTTGCAAGCAAAACAAAATATAGTTTTCCTTGTAATAGACAATATTTAGCTTTGTAATATAAATTTTAATGTGGTTAATATGTTTGTCGAAATACCACTTTGTGCTATTAGCGCTACATCCTTTCCAATATGAATTACACATAAAACACCTTGACTCGAATTGACTTACATTGCAATTAGGACATCAATATATGACACAGTAGTATCTAACAAAACCCTATCTGAACAGGACCGCCCAGTCAAACTTTCTGAGGCTTTATATTTATACTTCACTACTGTTGTCTTGTCTTAGTGTGGTGCTATTATTTCAGTATAATCATATGTAATTTAAGATTTCTACGTTTTTGTAAAAATAATCATATGTAATTTAAGATTTCTAAGTTTTTATAAAAATAATCATCTGTTATTTAAGATTCTAAGTTTTCATAAAAAATAATCATCTGTTATTTAAGATTTCTAAGTTATTAAAACATCATCACTCCTTTGTGGCCCCTGGGGAGCAAAGGGCTGCAACCACACATCTCCAGCGGACACGGTTTTGGGCTGCTCCTCTAATCTGTGCCCATGAGAGCCCAGCTGTTTTCGCCTCCTTCTCAACCGTTCTCTTCCATGTTTTTGGAAGGCCCACCCTACTTTTCCCATGGGGATTCCAGTCCAATGCATGTTTTGCGATGTTTTCTTTTTCTTTTCTTAACGTGTGTCCGATCCATCCCCATTTACGGGCCTTAATATCTTTCTCTATCGGCTGTTGTTTTAAAATTGCCACAGGTCTTTGTTTGATATTTTGTCTGGTCATCTTATTTTGAGTATATGTCGTAAGCATTTGTTTACGAACGCCTGTAGCCTATCAGTATTTGTCTTTGTAACCCTCCAGGTCTCCGAGCCATAGAGTAGCACTGCCTGGACATTTGTGTTGAAGATCCCAATTTCGCTCCGGAGTGACAGGGCCGTGGACCTCCACATCGGGCGCAATGAGTTGAAGGCACATCTAGCCTTGTTGATACTGCATTTTATGTCCTCGTCTGCTCCCCCGTCCTTATTGATCACGCTTCCCAGATATGTAATTGTGTTTGTTTCTCGCAAATCTTCTCCATTTAGCTGTATGGGCATGTCATAATCAACAGAAATTTTTAAAAAGTCCCATGAAACATCAACATCATATGTGAGGTTTGTAATATTATTTAATTAAGAATATGTTATTTCCCGATTTCAACTGTATAGAAAATATTACAAACAAGTTAAATAAAAAAGTCTAGTGACATTTGTGCGCAATTTCCTTATGTTATCTAAAAATAGCTCTGACGTATAATGTTGGGGTGCGTACAAGCTAGAAGAACGATCGGTTTGTAGGTGTTTATGTAATTTTAAAATTTGTGACCGAACGAGAGGATATTTTTGAAAACTTTCTTCAGCAATATTGTTCTAAATTATGACAGAAATCGATTGGTACATGTTTCAAGTCGCTAAGTGGTCTGGTTGCCGAGATATGGGCCAAAAACTGATTTTTTTTCGAGGTTTTTTGGCTTTTCCTGGAAATACATGAAAGAAACCCGGATTTTTTATGGCCTATGCTCATTCTCGTAACTTGTTTAACATAATTGCTTTTGGATCTAGTCATCGATATTGCTTCGTTGAGGAGGAGATACGGCTTAAAGCCCGGACACTCATCCATCCATCCATCCATTCCCAGAAATGACGAGTTAATAAACGCAATTCTCCAGAATGGAAATTGCGCTAAAAAAAAAATCGTAACTTGTAAAGAGAACAAGTAGCCTATATATTTGTTCAATATTATTAAGACTTACTGGTACCCGCGATTAAATCGCAAGCGCTTTGTTCATAGATGGATATGGATTTCAATTAAGTTGTTTATATAAGGGGATGGAGTGGCCTAGCGGTAGAGAGCTAGACTGCTAACCCGTAAGTCTCGAGTTTGAATCCAGGTTAAAGTCAGTAGATAGTCCCTGAGTCCGCCCAGCTCCGATGGGTACCCAACTAACATTAGGGAAAGTAAAGGCAGCTGACCACACCATCCCTTCATATGCAGAGGTCACATACTTAACTTTATTATACGTGGGTTTATATGGCTGGGGGTGTACTGAATTTATTTTTCAAACACCAATGTAAACTCTCTTTCGTACTTAGCTGTATCCAAATTGTCTCCAATATAGTGTGTAGTTCCTAATAAAATATTCATTGTTATATTCTCATATAGCAGTCATGTGAGTTATTTTTAAAATCCGCATATTATTAAGTAAAATCTCTCTGTACATCACGATTTTAGTGTGTTGCTGGATGACTCGACATCTTGTAACACAAGGAGTTTTTTTATAAATCTAAAACTAATAATAGCATCTACACGACACAAAATCAACCAACCGTTGCAACTAACCCAATACACGTCTTTCTAACACAAGGACTGCATCTAAACAAGCTTCGTACAATTTAAACCGGATGCAACCGGTTCATCCAGCAACCTTACCGACGTTCCTCCATGCTTTAGTTGGGGGGGGGGGTATTTGTATTTCTAACACAATTGTATATGTTGTTTCGTATTTAGCTGTATTCAAATCGTCTTCACTATAGTGTGTATTTCCTATCGAAAAAGTCTCTATTACATTCATACATAGTTACCATGTGAGTTATTAAAATAAATCACACATTATAAAGTAAAATATCGTTGTACAAACACGACTACAAAGTGTAGCTAGATAGCTCGAGGTGTTTTACATGCAGACAACAACACTACTTGTAGCACAATGTGTGATTTTTTAAATCTAAATCTAATTTTACCCTCTGCGCGACCCCTAAATTAACCAACCGTTGCAAGTAACCCAGTACACGTCTATATACCACGAGGACTACTGATAAAGTTGCGAACAGCCTTATATAAGTTTTAACCAGATGCGACAGTTACATTCAGCAACCTTACCAACCTCCGCTGTCAACTAGGTACATGGTGTGCGCGCCTGTGTGCAAACAGGGGAATGACGATAAGTGTGTGGGTTTTTCATCTAAATCATCACTAAACAAGATTTTTTTATGTAAGTAGTCTCCCTTTGACTCACGATTACACAATGTTGTATGCTAAAACAACACAATTAATCACAATGAAAATGAAATACTAGTATGTAGAAATGTTAAATAATCCACTATTTTTTGTATCTATCTCGTGTGTTTATATGAACATAGTTATCATTTCATAATCAATTTAATTAAACAAATTAAGCGGGAGTGATCCCCCATAAACTTTCTCGAATATTTTTTTTTAACACCAATAGGAAAGGTCAATCGCGATATAGACATGCTTTTAACTAATTTTTACAAACTTAAACTTTTTAAAACTGAATAAATTATAGTCTCTTGAAAAAAATAATTAGCAAACAAAGTTTGCGTTGTAGTGCGGAATATTAATACTTTATAAATGAATATGATTTTTTGAGAAATCAGAAATAGTGTAAAGTACCAATTCTGGTAGGAGTAAATAATCAAAATTTACAGAATACAGAGATATAGATATTTTACTTATATGTGCAATTTTATCTTTCAACCAAAAACGGTACTCAAGCTATAGTCGAATAAGTTCCACTTCCCTTAATCAGAAATCGCTAAACTTAATTACAGAATAATTTTGTTTAATGTAATACTTACATATGGAATTTCATCAGCCTAGCCATAAAGGTACTCAAGTTGTTCAGTTCACAAACACACACATAGATATACAGACAGAATTGCAGTTTTTCCGACTCAATTACGCGTAAAAAGCCAAACAAAAAATTAAAAATCAGGATTTAGAATTTTTGCCCGATTAAAATAAATCCCCTATAGGCTTACACATTATATGACGAAGTACTGAGTGAAAGTGAAAATGGTGAAGGCTTTAAAATTTCATGTGATTTTTAGCGCAATTTCCATTCTGGAGAATTGCGTTTATTAACCCGTCATTTCTGGATATGGATGTGTGTTCGCAGCTTTAAGTCGTATTTCCTCCTCAACGAAGCAATATCGAGGACTAGTTCCAAAGCAATTATGTTAAGCAAGTTACGAGGATGATAGTGGGCCAAAAAAATCCGGAATTCCTTCCTGGATTTCCCGGAAAAGCCAAAAAACCTCGACAAAATGCAGTTTTCGGCCCATATCTCGGCAACCAGACCACTTAGCGACTTGAAACATTTACCAATCGATTTCTGCCATAATTTAGAACAATATTGCCGAAGAAAGTTTTCAAAAATATCCTTTCGTTTGGTCACAAATTTTAAAATTACATAAACACATACAAATCGATCGTTCTCCTAGCTTGAACGCACCCCAGCATTATACGTCAGAGCTATTTTTAGATAACATAAGGAAATTGCGCTTACATTATCACAAGACTTTTTAATTAACTTGTTTTTGCATACAAGAAAGTAAAAATATCCAAACGCGTTTTAAAATATTCGTTTTTTTTTTGTAGGCCCTGTCTTGTTATTACTGGTAACACCAAGTAAGGTTATTTACCAATCGTACATATAAAAGTAAAGTACCCCTTCAATTTTTATCTCCAATGCAGCAAGGAGAATAGAGTTAACTTGTTTCAGTGACTTCAGTATATGAAGGAATAATGTGGTCAGCACTATGCCCCGCTGTCTTTAGTTTCGCTATCGTTAGCCAAATATTCATTAAATCTTATTGGACTTAGGACCCAATTTTCTACTGTTGAATAATATGGTAAATGTTTCTTTTCTGTGTTTGTGTCTTTTAACTATCTATGGTTGAGCCCATGTGGCTTTATTAAATTCATCATCTTCGCCACAGGATTCAGTACACTGCTAATGACCATATATTTAGCAAACAAAGCTTGCTAGTGAATAATACAGTGCAGGAACACGGGTTGTAAAATGTTTTTCGCTTTCGCTTGTCCAACTGGGCCTTTCTTTATGCCACTAATGTACTTTCCTCCATCAACATTCAGCTAAGGTTAGTCCAGTCCATGTTATAATCAGCATTTTTTAACTCATTGAATATATCCTCTCCGGTAAAAGTGCTATGTAGGGAAGCCAGCTCTTGTGTGATGTTCATGTCTTCATTCACACCTCTAATGTACACAAGCAGTTGAGATGTGGAACAGCTGTCCAGCGACTCATTCATTGCAATTGAAAAATGGTGTAACTAGCTTGCGATTTTCGCTATTTAGGTCACGATGTTTTCACCAATGTCAGCTATTTAAATAGCTTGGTATGAATGTATTCTATTGTATTGCAAAAATCTTCATGTAGCTGTGCTATGATACTTGACTTATTGTGTACCACTGTGTGATATTGCACAGCTAGTTTCACACAATGGTTGTGTTCAGTGACGTTTCTTAATTTTAAACGAAGTAATATCACGTGACACGACAACTACGTGTTTGGTAAAACAATTCTTGCTACAATTGTACAGGGTCTTGTCTGTAAATAGTCATGTTAGTCATGGATGAACGACTCTAAACCATCTACGTTGGCCTACTTGGCACGTTTAAACACGTCAATTTAAAGGTGACCTTAATAGTGTATAGTAAGGAGAACAGTCAAGATAACAATACATTTCAGAATTCCTCGTGTGTTAATTAATAAAGAAGTTCTATATAGTTCTTGAGTAGTTGTTTTTGTTATCAGTTGAAGGTAAACATTGTTACTTGTAGCTATGGAGGCTTTGTTGTTAAGTCCCACTGTGGATGCAGTTGAGAACTTAGGTAGGAAAGATTTTATAACAGTTGTCAAAGAGTTAAACCTGGAGTATACTGTTACGCAGACCTCTAGGGTGTTGAAGGACAAAGTTATTGTTTACTTCATTAATGAAGGTATGTTAGATGAGAGTCTACTTTCTGAAGTTTTGGCACGGGAAGTGAAAATTGTTGATAGGGAGTTTGAGAAAGAGAAGTTCAGATGAAGAGGTTAGAGTATGAGTTTGGTATTATTGGCAGTAGTTCGAGGTCAGGAGGTCCTTCTCAGTTGTCTGTGGCCCAAACACTGGCCAAGTTTTGCAAATTAGTCCCTAAGTTTGATGAGTCAGATCTTGTTGTATTTTTTAATACATCTGAGAACATGGCCGAAAGTTGTCAATGGCCTAGTAACGTAGTCACAACATTATTAAGCACTGTTTTAATTTGTAAGGCTGCCACCACATACCAGGCACTCTCTCGCGAAGTCCAATCCGATTACAAAAAGGTCAAGGCTGCCATTCTGAAGGCTTACGAAGTAACCCCAGAAGCCTACAGAACTAAGTTCAGAAAAATTAGGAAACAACAGAACTAAACCTATGTTGAGTTCCTTTTTGAAAAAGAAAAGGTCTTTTCAAGATGGCTCCATTCTGAGAATGTCGACGACTTCGACAAACTCAGAAGTCTGACACTAAGAGAAGATTTTCTCAACGCAGTACCAGAAGAGATCAGACTACACATCTTGGATAACCGAATAACAGACATCAAAAGGGCAGCAGAGTCAGCTGATACCTACGAGCTGGTGCATAAGAAGTCACAGGGTTCTGGTACCAAATTCAATCCGGTACTCCCTCTCATCAGCAACAATCCCCCTGCTGGCCAGTTGCTGAGATCTCGTCAATCAACACAGATACCCAGAGTCACAGCCAGGCGACTGATCTGCCACTATTGTTCCAAGCCTGGGCACGTCAGCAAGAACTGTTTCCTGCGACAGCGAGACAACAGAGAGTATATCCGAACATCATCTCGTAACGCTCTCCCCCATCAAGCAAGTCCAAAGGTGAACCTCGCTCGTCGTGATGTCACTACACCAGAGTGTCCACAGGGAGGTAACGAAGTGACCACCACTTTCGTCCAGTCATCTTATGACTATCCTCTTCACCAACCGGTTACATCAGAAGCAACCAATTCTGAAGAATCGAGAACTGTTGGCTTCACGTCATTCATGACAGATGCTGTCATCAGCAACCCTGGAGATCCAGCATCATCGCGGAACATAGTAGTCCTAAGAGACACTGGGGCTTCTCAGTCACTTTTGCTGAGAGACTCATTGAACATTGCACCAGAAACCAACACCGGTGATGTCACCATCATCCAAGGAGTGGGAGCTAAACCAACAGTAGTTCCACAACATAAGTTCAACCTGAGACATCAGCTCATCCAAGGTGATGTCATCCTTGGGGTGATTGACTCCATACCTGTCCCAGGAGTACACTTGCTCCTAGGTAACGACTTAGCGGGAAGCAAAGTCCACCCCCAGGAAGTTCAGAACCCGTTCTCTACAGACCCCGACGGTGAAAATGAACTGTTCTTTTGGCCGAGAATGCGCAACGATGTCACCCGTTAGTGCAGACATTGTAAGAACTGTCAGTTGGTTGGGAATCCCAATCAAAATATTCCCAAGGCCGATGAAACCGATGCCTGTGCTAGACGAAGCATTTAACAAGATTACCAAGGACTGCATCATCGACTTCCCAGACCGGATAAAGAAACAACTGGTTTATCATGTAAACTCACTAACTCTTTCTCCACAGTTAAGTTGATGTTACCTATAAGTATATCTAGTAAATTTGATGATGCTACTCTTAAGGGGATATGCGTGGAAAAAAATCACAAAATTTCTTGTTTTCAGTCATGATGGGTTTCTTGCACTTTTGGATACTTTGTCCATTTTTGTATAAAGAAAATAATAACTTAAAAGAGAAAAAAATATTTTATGTGTTTGAATTACGATTTTTATGACCCTATTAATTAAAAAATAATCAATTTTTCCCAATCTTACAAGCTCTCTATGAAAAGGTTTATATCTGTCATTATATTGTATTTGACATCATTGGAAAGCTGGATTTCTCATGTATTTAATAAACTTAATTTCCTACATCTCGGAAACACCCAACGCTTACAATCGGCTTTGCAGTTTACACAGATATGGTACTTTCCTGACCTAGTTTTCGTTACTTTTGGCGGTTTTTCTCAGTTTGCAGGTTTTTAACACTAAAAAGCCTACTACTTTTTTATTTATTAAACAATGCCAACCATATTTTCAGTAAATGTTCTTGATGCAAAAATACAACTTTTGTCACGAGGGAATTGCGATTGCTTTCATAGAAAAAAAGTATTTGGTAATTAATTTGCACATTTTGAAACTTTTGAATACTAAAAAGGGTAAGATTTTTTAGACATTGTAAAATTTTTACTAGTAATTATTTCAAATAGTTGTCGTGACAAAAGTTTTAATATATACTGAAATATAAGCAGTTTAAATTTGATTGCTATAGGTGCATAAATATAAAAGCCTTAGTATTTTTAAAAGTACCGAAAAATTCAAAATGGCGGAGGTTTTTTGGGTTTCCTTGACAACCAAAATTGTTTTCGACCCGTTTTTTTGCTGTTTAATACTTACTTTTATATGCCAAATATGATAAAAGTATTCAAAAGGCTTTAGATCTTAAACTGAAAAAAATAGAAAAAAACATAGCATACCCCCTTAACAAGTTAAAGTCCCCCTAAATTGTTAAATTCCCCATTTTTGACCCAGTTAGACCATCTTGAACATTTATCTTCTGATGAGAATCAGAAATCATCACAGGTAGTTAAAACTTTACCCTCCATTCTTATGGATGGCTGGTTATTATAGACGTTTTTGTAAAAAACTTTTCAGCTGTTGCCGCCATTGAAAAAGAAGCATTAGCTTTAGTCCTGTCCTTACAGCATTTTGAGGTTTATGTCACTTCCTCAGTAAACCCAGTCATGGTATTTTCTGACCATGATCCTCTTAAGTTCACTACTAAGTTGGGGCAGAATAACAACAGAATTTTAAGATGGTGTTTATTTTTCCAAAACTTTAATCTGGTTATTTCCCATATTAGAGGAAATGATAACATTGTAGCTGACTGTTTGTCAAGAATGTAAAACAAGTTTTGGTGTTCACATTGATCTTGTTAAACTTTTTTGGTTAGTTATAACCATTTTGCAAATGTTATGTTTGACTAAACGGTAGCCTAGTGGCTGGAGTTCCAAGCTTTCAATCAGTTCAGAATTGTACGTTTTTTTCAAAACTGATTACTTGTTGAAAATGCCTGTTATTTTCAAATGAACCTTATTTAAAGGTGGTTTTGTATCATGTGCATTGAGTTGTTATAAAATGTATCACATTATTCAGTTGATGTTGTAGTGGGACGTATAAATAAAGGAATTAAGTTGTAAGTTTCCCACATGTTATATCCAGATGGATATGTTTTATTATCCTTGCATAAGGAATTTTGATGTATTATTATTTTGGGAAGGATTGTTTCCCTTTGGTAAATTGTAAAAAGGTGAATTGTTTCCCTTTAATTTTTAAGGATGTTTTTTCCTGATATAGAAATTTTGTTAATTACTATAATTGGACATTTTTTAATGTCAGATTTGTTCCATATAGTGATTGCCATTTTTGTAAAACAAAAATGCCTCTCTAAAAGGGAGGGGATGTGACCTACTTAGGTCTTTTTGCTTTTTTTATATTTAGTCTCCTGAGTTATGTATTTGCCCTTGGGAGAACTGTTAGTTCACCGGTTCATATCGGTCAACTGAACTCTGTCACATCAGGTGATTGTATTTTTAATCCCTGGCAGATCCTCAACCAATGGTCTTGCGACCGTGAGGATCCTTGACAGATCCTCAACCAATAGTCGTAAGACTTTTGAGTTATTTCCCCTTAATCTGAGTTGTATTTAATCTCGGGTTTTTTCATGTCTAAGGGCAGCCAGATTGACCTTTGGACCAGGAGAGTTGTGCCGGTGGTTATGGGCGCCACTTTTCAGTATTGTAATTTTGTGACATGTTTATCACCTTTGTATAAGGTATAGTGTGGCAAGTTGTAGTATTTCAACTATTTTGTTCTGGTGTATTATTGCACCTTTTTGATTACTTCGGTGATAGTTTGATCCTTTATTTGGATTTCTATTGTTGTAGAGGCAATACGTCTCTTCTTGGTTTCTTGTGGTAATTAAGATGCCATTTAGTTGTGTGAAGTAATGATCTTTATTGGTGTATAATATACTAAGCCACAGCTGTGATATATTGTGATTTTCTCAAACTGTAAGTTGGAGTTTTTGAGTTTATTTATTGTACTCTTAGAGTCTGTACATTTTGAACTTACCTAGTGCCATAATCTTGTACATTTATTAAAAAGGTATTGATAGTTTAAGTCGTGTTGAGTCTCTTCGATTTGTCGTGTTTTACCCCTAGACAGCATTAACGAGCTCACGGCAAGTTGTTGGGATTCCATTAGAGTGACTTCTATCGGTACCATACCAAACGAACCTGGGGTGTCCGCTCCCTCCGCGGCTGTCGGAGAGCGGTCCATAACACTCGTGTTAATTAATAAAGAAGTTCTATATTGTTGTCTCGTGTTAATTAATAAAGAAGCTCTATATAGTTGTCTCGTGTTAATTAATAAAGAAGTTCTATATAGTTGTCTCGTGTTAATTAATAAAGAAGTTCTATATAGTTGTCTCGTGTTAATTAATAAAGAAGTTCTATCTAGTTGTCTCGTGTTAATTAATAAAGAAGTTCTATCTAGTTGTCTCGTGTTAATTAATAAACAAGTTCTATATAGTTGTCTCGTGTTAATTTTAAAAAAATAAAAAAAAGTTCTATATAGTTGTCTCGTGTTAATTAATAAACAAGTTCTATATAGTTGTCTCGTGTTAATTAATAAAGAAGTTCTATAAAGTTGTCTCGTGTTAAATAATAAAGAAGCTCTATATAGTTGTCTTCAACATGTTAGGTAGGTCAAAGTCTGCTATAATTTTACACGGTCGTCTCTTGTCAGGCCGAACACGACCCCTCACAGCAGACCTAACAATCATCTAGTAAACATAGGCCTTTGTGGTAAAATTTCTTTTTGCGCATTTTTCAGCGCTTTAATCAATGCTTTAATCAATGATTTAATCAACTCTTTAATCAACGATTTAATCAACGCTATAATCAACGCTAATATCAATGCTTTGATCAACGCTTTAATCAACGCTTTAGTGCCCAAAAGAGACGCCATGTTGCGACGACTATACGGAACGCGAATGGTACAGTTTGCATGAAACCTCAAAACCACTGCGGAGGTCGAACAATTAACGGAACCCAGATTCTGAACTATGCGCGGGAGAACTTGGCAAAACCGCAACCGGCTGTCAAGGCGCAGCTTATCCGAAGTTTATATTTTAGAGATTACAGAAGCTTTAAAGGGAGAGGTGTTATAATAAATAACATAAATTAGAAACCTGCTAACAAACACAGATAGTTGTATTTTGGTATATAGAGATGTATTGATTATTGAAACAACAAAAGGAATCTATATTATGGAATACAATATTATGGAATACATTGTCACGCGGATTGATTAAATTTTGAAAGTGGATTGCTCAATACTTAATTATCGCGATAAGAATATTTTATTAAACGATTGTAAACACAACTGGCCTCTAGTATAAAGATAAACGATATTTCCATATAAAATATGATTTTTGTTGAAATTACTTCCTTCTATATAATGATTAAATTTGCTGTCTTCTAATTTTAGACCATTTTGCTGTCTTTGTTACACCCTTTTCTCATATTCTTCTAAAATGTTTTTAAAACCTATTTTAATTATGTCGTTATTTCAGTTGATGCCTTGTGTGCTGTTTTCGCTCACTCGTCTTCACGCTTTTCATTTAATGGAAGACATATAATTGGTCTGAACACGAAAAACAATTTTGAGCAACATCCGTGCAACGTTAATTTTTGCATTGGCTAAAAAAACAGGCCTGTGTATATTCTACATTGTACATAAAAGAGCAATGCATTAAATTAAAATGGAAGTGTATGCATTAATGTTAGCATCTGAAAATGGACACCACCAGAAGGTAGATGATCAAATTAAATCAGGAGCAGACATTAAATATGTAAGACAAGATGGAAATAATGCCTTAATGATTGCGTCTCAAAATGGACACGACAAGGTGGTAGATATTCTTATTATAGCAGGAGCAGACATAAACTATGTAAAACAAGATGGATATAAAGCCTTAATGATTGCATCTCTAAATGGACAAGACAAGATGGTAGATATTCTTATTAAAGTAGGAGCAGACATAAACTATGTAAAACAAAATGGATGGAATGCCTTAATGATTGCGTCTCAAAATGGACACGACAAGGTGGTAGATATTCTAATTAAAGCAGGAGCAGACATAAATCATGTGGAAGATGATGGATGGAATGCCTTAATGATTGCATCTCTAAATGGACACGACAAGGTGGTAGATATTCTTATTATAGCAGGAGCAGACATAAATCATGTGGAAGATGATGGATGGAATGCCTTAATGATTGCATCTCAAAATGGACACGACAAGGTGGTAGATATTCTTATTAAAGTAGGAGCAGACATAAACTATGTAAAACAAAATGGACGTAATGCCTTAATGATTGCATCTCGAAATGGACACGACAAGGTGGTAGATATTCTTATTAAAGCAGGAGCAGACATAAACTATGTAAAACAAGATGGATATAAAGCCTTAATGATTGCATCTCTAAATGGACAAGACAAGATGGTAGATATTCTTATTAAAGCAGGAGCAGACATAAACTATGTAAAACAAAATGGACGTAATGCCTTAATGATTGCATCTCAAAATGGACACGACAAGGTGGTAGATATTCTTATTAAAGAAGGAGCAGACATAAATCATGTGGAAGATGATGGATATAATGCCTTAATGATTGCATCTCAAAATGAACACGACAAGATGGTAGATATTCTTATTAAAGAAGGAGCAGACATAAATCATGTGGAAGATGATGGATATAATGCCTTTATGATTGCATCTCGAAATGGACACGACAAGGTGGTAGATATTCTAATTAAAGCAGGAGCAGAAATAAACTATTTAAAACAAGATGGATATAATGCCTTAATGATTGCATCTCAGAATGGACACGACAAGGTCATAGATATTCTAATTAAAGCAGGAGCAGAAATAAACTATGTAAAACAAGATGGATATAATGCCTTTATGATTGCTTCTGAAAATGGACACGACAAGGTGGTAGATATTCTTATTAAATCAGGAGCAGAAATAAACTATGTAAAACAAAATGGATATAATGCCTTAATGATTGCATCTCTAAATGGACACGACAAGGTGGTAGATATTCTAACTAAAACAGGAGCAGAAATAAACTATGTAAAACAAAATGGATATAATGCCTTAATGATTGCATCTCAAAATGGACACGACAAGGTGGTAGATATTCTTATTAAAGCAGGAGCAGACATAAACTATGTAAAACAAGATAGATATAATGCCTTAATGATTGCTTCTGAAAATGGACACGACAAGGTGGTAGATATTCTTATTAAATCAGGAGCAGAAATAAATTATGTAAAACAAAATGGATATAATGCCTTAATGATTGCATCTCTAAAAGGACACGACAAGGTGGTAGATATTCTAACTAAAACAGGAGCAGAAATAAACTATGTAAAACAAAATGGATATAATGCCTTAATGGTTGCATCTCACAATGGACTCGACAAGGTGGTAGATATTCTTATTAAAGCAGGAGCAGACATAAACTATGTAAAACAAGATGGATATAATGCCTTAATGATTGCATCTCTAAATGGACACGACAAGGTTGTAGATATTCTTATTAAAGCAGGAGCAGACATAAACTATGTAAAACAAGATGGATATAATGCCTTAATGATTGCTTCTGAAAATGGACACGACAAGGTGGTAGATATTCTTATTAAATCAGGAGCAGAAATAAACTATGCAAAACAAAATGGATATAATGCCTCAATGATTGCATCTCTAAAAGGACACGACAAGGTGGTAGATATTCTAACTAAAACAGGAGCAGAAATAAACTATGTAAAACAAAATGGATGGAATGCCTTAATGGTTGCATCTCACAATGGACACGACAAGGTGGTAGATATTCTTATTAAAGCAAGAGCAGACATTAATCACGTGGAAGATGATGGACATAATGCCTTAATGATTGCATCTCACAATGGACACGACAAGGTGGTAGATATTCTTATTAAAGCAGGAGCAGAAATAATCTATGTAAAACAAAACGGATACAATGCCTTAATGATTGCATCTCTAAAAGGACACGACAAGGTGGTAGATATTCATATTAAAGCAGGAGCAGATATAAACTATGTAAAACAAGATGGATATAATGCCTTAATGATTGCATCTCTAAATGGACACGACATGGTGGTAGATATTCTTATTAAAGCAGGAGCAGACATAAACTATGTAAAACAAGATGGATATAATGCCTTAATGATTGCTTCTGAAAATGGACACGACAAGGTGGTAGATATTCTTATTAAATCAGGAGCAGAAATAAACTATGTAAAACAAAATGGATATAATGCCTTAATGATTGCATCTCTACATGGACACGACAAGGTGGTAGATATTCTTTTTAAAGCAAGAGCAGAAATAAACTATGTAAATCAAGATGGATATAATGCCTTAATTATTGCATCTCAAAATGGACACGACAAAGTGGTAGATAATATAATAAACGGTGGAGCAGACATAACTTATGAAGCGGAAATAGCTAAAGACACTTCATTTTTATGTGATCGAAAAAATGATTCTGAAGATTGCCTCATTACGTTTAGCTTAACAACGACTCTATTGTTGGAATTAATTGATGCATGTTTTCTTGCATTTGAAAATAAGCACAAACATGTTATTGATATGTTATCTTCAATGAACTTTGAAATTTTTGATAAAACAACATCAACAAAAATGTTTTATTTTTTAATATCTATATTTAAAAAAGGTATTTATAATTCATCAATATTATATATATATATATATATATATATATATATATATATATATATTTATATATATATATATATATATATATATATATATATATATATATATATATATATATATATATATATATATATATATATATATATATATATATATATACATATATATATTCAAATTGTTTTGAATTTTCTGGGCAAAGTTCCTCAGCCACCTCTAACACACTTTTTTTCCGTGGACAAAAAGATCTCCGCGGGTCGGTTGAGAAGATCTTGCGGGCCGTAGTTTGTAGACCCCTGATTTCGAGTATTAAGATAAATTACATACAATGATATTTTCTAGACATGTATATTAAGCTAATTCAATTTAACACGATGATCCATTGGCGTTTGCTATGTGCATCATACTGTATGTTTTATCGGTTTGTTTCCAATTCGCATTGCATTGCATAAAAACAAATTGGATAGAACATCATCTTAGAACGTTGAAATAATTTAGAATTAGTACATTATAAATATTAAGTTTGAAAGGTTCCATGACAAATGATCTCAGGACAAATGATCTCAGACAAAATATCTCAGACAAAATATCTCACAGCGAAATTTTAATAATATGTACGATGAACTTTTTAATTTGACTGTTAATATGGTTTTGTTTACTGTTTACGCAAAAAAAATGTGAATAAAATGAATTTGTTAAACCTAACAAACCATCAAATATTTATTAAACTTTGTAGAAGCATTTGATTCGAAAAAGTAAAAATTATAAAACACACTTACTCCTTTAGCCTGAAAGGTATAATAGATGATAATGTAAAAAACAAATAAAGTAACAGTAGCTATACAACATTAAGGTTCAAAGCACGCGAAATATGTTTTAAAAATGTTAATGGCTCTTCAGGTTTGTAACGGTAAACTATTGTTTTTATTACATCATCAACACAAACATAACGTTTACCTTTCTTTGCTGGCAGGTACATTAATATGATCACACCTCTCCAATACTATGTGATCATTTATTGTGTGAACTGTTGCTCGACATGTCCTAATTTCACATTTACAAATCTCTTTGCCTGCTTATGGCAAACATAAATTCACCAGAAACGAATGTCCTAAAACCTAAAACTAGGTAACGAAAGAGGCAATAACTGAGTAATCACTACTAATACTGCTTTGTTTGATGCACACTACGACAAACTTGCTCCGCGATGACGGCTGTCGTTTAAATAAGCATTTGCCACCTGATCACTAAGGTGTGACCGACGCATAACTATTGACTTTAGATGCTAGTTGTATTGTCCACGGAGGGCGGATGTCTTTCCAATAAGGCCTGTCTCTGTCATCAAAGCGGGCGGCCACCTTGACACGAAGATGTGCCTTTAGTGTTATTTCTTCCCTTTGATCTAGTTTCGTCCACTTAACAAGGGAGAATTGTCTCATGATTGGCAAGCCCACCGTTGCTGTCTATCGAAAAAATTCTTTGATCTTCATACACTATATTACTAATACTAATTTAAAATGTTTAGTACAATATGACACATTTATACGGCAATCATTTCTTTCAATTATTATATAGGCCTATAAACAATATTAAACATAGCAAACAAAACCATATGACAATCAATAAAAAAAAATCAGATCAACTAAAATCATCAACTACACTATTAAAATTTAGGTGTGAGATATTTTATGTGAGATACTTTGTCTGAGATAAATTGTCCGTGGTACCATTTGTCCTGATATATTTTGTCCTGGTATCTTTTGTCCGTGAGATCATTTGTCCTTGAGATCATTTGTCTTGAGATCATTTGTCCTGAGATCATTTGTCCGTGAGATATTTTGTCTGAGATATTTTGTCTGAGATCATTTGTCCTGTCACCGTGTGAAGACTTGTCATTATGTCTTGCCAAAACCAGATACTAAATCCCTGTTTTCACCCTTTACAATAATCTCCTTACAAACTTTTTCCAAAACATCTATCGTAAAATATATTTCATCCCCACCTTTAGGAGTATCGTTTACTGTAACCATTTCTTAAAATTGCCCATTGACTATCGCCTGAAATTAAACCTTACTGTTAAACTAACTGAAACTAAATCCCTCTCTTAACCCTAACTATATCCCTATCAATGGTGTTATATATTTTTCAATGCGTTTCACTTTAGCATCTGTTCCAATTAACCAAAACTCTTAACAAAAACTAACACTTATTCAGACATTAAATTTTAAATTAGCTAAATGCCTGCATTAATGTGTATCAACTTCTAGATTTGAATAATTAATTATAACGAATATGTACCCTTGGGATCAGTATACTAATGCATATCGTATTTTAATTAAATACACAGCACTAAAACAAGATGTACAAAACGACACCAAAAACGAACTGAGCGACTCAACCGTCAGTGTACAAAACGACGCAGATGTACGCAACTTTGAAAGGTAAGAAAATTGTGTAGCTTACAGAAACATGTCTAGACATTTGCAACAAAGAAGTGATACATTATAACTAACAAAAATAACATACGTCAATAGGCCTACATGTATTTTAATACTGACCGCATTATTCAATGTATAACTTCTCACATAGAAGGTACTAGACAAGTAAACACATAGGCCTACCGTGCTGTGAACTTTGTCAATAAATGTAACACTTCCCATTCACACCGTGATCACCCAGTTGATTCCCATTGTGACAAGCGAACTAATTGCGCAGAACATTACCCCGGTAACAGTTACCCTCTATTTTACCCATGCGCCGTATAATTAGTTAAAGTAGGATATTACTCAATCATGAGGATATTACATTAAGGATCATGATCGTACTATTCTAAATATGAAGGCTTTAGAACGATTTGTTACATTTAATTATTTGGACCATTTATGCAATTATCCACACCCTTGGTATCAAAGCATGTCAATGTATTGTTTTTATTTTCTTGAAACTTTTATTACTTCTCATTATGTCGATTTAAAAAAAAAAATACAACAAATAATACACATGTTGTATATATATATATATATATATATATATATATATATATATATATATATATATATATATATATATATATATATATATATATATATATATATTGTATAAAAACAGTTCCATCGATTGCTATGTAAAGATTGTTCTTCTCTCTCACAACAATCAGGTAGGAAGTTTTTATTTTTTTAATAATACATAAACACACAATATATTAAGTGTTAATAGTGTTTACGATTAATTTTCATGACTTTCGTGAAACGGAAATACCTACTCATGGGTTGACCTCCCATAAGCCAGGCAGGCCTCGACGTGGAAAACTGCAACTAGCTGGCATTTGTTGAAACAGTTTCACTAAGATATTGGTTTCAACACTACATGTTGGTCGCGTTTCATCCGTAGGTTCTCACCAGGCTTGTCTTCCCCACCCACCAGGCGTGGGATACCGTGTCCTACCACCTGGTACCCAGTTTGACCGTTGGAGGGGGGGGGGGGGGGTTAGGACCTTAAAAAGGTTAGGGACACAATGTTGCCTCCACGTACAACCCCGCAAATGCCGGGAAGGCGGTTTTTTCGGTCGGGTGCTTTTTACGTTACGGCGGGTGAGCTGAATCTATGGTCATACTTTCCACTCACCGCCGAATAGAGGGTACCAGTTGACCAGGCTAGCACACCTATAACGTAGGGGGATATCGAGCACGTGGTCTTGTCCTCCAAATTTATATTAATTATGATTTTATAATACTATATATCTAGATCTATATTAAATTTGAATAAGGCTATATTTTGTATTAAACAAAAACAACTCTACTTAAGCTCACACTGATTGCACAGTTAATAATCAGCTCAGCTGTTGTATTGTTTGAATTTATTTCGAATGGTTAGTAATTATAAAAAATTAAGGGCTCCATTTAAATTATTTAGTGTATTAAAGTAAATATATTGCAACTAAGACAATAGTGGCTCTTAGAATTCGTTAGTTAAGAGGTTTAAATGGAAAGAAAACCAGCAAGGAAAAATATTCAGGGTGGGAGAGAAAGAAATTGAAAGTCATTTCACATCGCCAACAAACATAATCCAAATGTGCCAAACTGAATACATACTATTCAAGCTGCACGACCTTAACTTCGACCTTAACCAGAGGTTAATGTGTTTGAATATACCCAAGTACAAAATATACAAGCAACCACATCGCATCATATGCAGAATCAAGTCGTCGAGACTCTATAATAAGATATTTTCTATAGACATTTTAGAAGAGTCCCATTTTGAAGACGATAATGGATACAAATCTGGAATATTCGAAATATCCTTTTTGTTTTGTGATAAACCCGTAACACCGGATGTAGTACGTGCATGACTTGAGTTTGACCCTTGTCAGCCAGGCCTCAAAGATAGTTATACAGATTTTCCCAAAAATGTAACTGGTCGGCACTTAAATGCCAGTTGGTACAAGAAAAAAAAACATACTAAGTAATACGACACTGGGTAGTACTAGAAAGTATTATAGATGCAGTTGTCTATTTGGAAAAATGAGGATTGGCGTTCAGCCATCGTGATTCCCAAGGTTTAGGAGACGCTACATTAAATGAAGTCAACTGTTGGAACTTATTAAACTCCTAAGAAAGTTTATTTGCTAAAACAACATTTCATATTCGGTGTCAGAAATGCAACATACTTAAGTCCGTGTAAGCAAAATGACTTAATAAAGTCAATATCAAACCAATTTTTAAAGAATAAATTAAAATAGCTAGATATTTCGCTGTGATTGTAGATTCAACTATCGACATTAGCAGAATGGATACATTTTCTTTTTCTGTCCGATATGTTACTGAACATGAAGACGTCATCGAAATATTTATTCAATTTTGTAAGCTTACTGAAGCTAACATAATTTCAAAACGCTTCTTTCAGCAGTTACAGATTTAGGTCTATCAATGACCATGTGATGTGGTCAGTCCTACTATAGAGCTAACACCATGTCTGTTGAGTTATCAGGCATGCATAAACGCGTTTACACACTTTTTTTGCTTATAATTTAAATGTAATTATCAAAGAGACTGTTTCATCTAATATTCAAAAACAGCATTTTTTTTTTAGTTCTGAAAAGTATTCGTATCTGAAGTCTACCTCGTCTTTCTATCTTGAAAGGGGAGCAATGTAACAGCATAAAACATTTTCATTAACACTAAAACGACTTAGTGATACAAGATGGGTTTCTAGAAAAACAGCAGTAGATTATATGCTGAAGAATTTACCAGCACTAATTCTTACATTGCGAAGAATAGTTGACAGCGAGGTTAACACTATACTTTTTAACAGACTGCCCAAGGGAATATAATGCTCGAGTTAATGGAGACGTTTGATAAGGCTTTTAACGTATCCATTTATTTACAGAAGAGTGGAATTGATGTTTTAACAGCTTTTCGATTAATTAAGATTTTTGAAAATGAGATAAGAAGCAGCAGAAATGAATTTGAATCAGAATTTGAGTAGATTGACAAGAGAAAAGTGATATTAGTACGCAGTGCAAGCAACACAGAGTATATAAACGGAAACGATTCTATGACGAAGGTGCAGACGATACGCAGATATTTGACTCTAAGAAAAAGTTCATTGTTCAAACCTGTTTTGTGTCGCTGGATACATTTGGAGCAATTAGCAGTGACGTACTCGGCTGTTGTTGAAAGTGTAAGGGTATGACCTACTTTGGTCTAGTAATGTTTTATTTTTAGTTTGACATTTGTTATAATACCATATATGGTCTGTGGTGCAATGATCGGTTTTTTTCCGCTGTCTTACTAAGAGAGTCTTAGACTCAGAAATTTTCCATCGAGAGATGATTGATTGTTTCAGACCAGATGACCACCCCAACCAATGGTCTTATGATTTGAAGGTGACCTTCCATGTTACCTAAGTCTATAAATAGATCGCCCACAGGTGTCTCGCGGCAGTCTATGGTCAGACGTCGTCGAGAGTTGATAAGCCCTGTGTGTTGCCGTGCAGTATTAAGTTGTTATATTACTTGTGATTAAGTAATTCTTTATGCTTATAGCAGTGTTATGTATACAGTGGTGATTTTCCTGAAGTGTTTAAAGCTGTGATAGTGTATCATACTATTTATTCCCACGAATTGTAAGTTGGGTTTTGATCATTCTGTATATCCATTTTATTCTTGTATAAATCTAGTGTTCTGCCACGACTTTGTACACTCATTACAAGTTATATGCAGATTAAAAGTTTTGTTGGTATCATTAGTTTCTCTAGTGTTTCCCCTAGACATCCATATCGAGTCCTAGCGAGCTAGTGTGTCAACTTTCTTTTATTTAGGCCTGTCGCCATCTGTGTGTAACCAGTTAAACGAATCCGGGAGCGTTCGCCATCTATCTGGCTGATAGATTGGTGTCCGTTACAAGGGAAGTAATGCAGGAATTCTTATTATTTAGCTAATGACACACCCTGTGTTTGTGGGTTTGTTGTAGAAACGTAAAAGCAGATATATATAAAACGTAAAAGGAGATATTTCTAGTTGAAATTATAATTTTATTTACAACATATATAAATTTATTGAGGTTGAAGCAATAAATAAGATCTCCAAAGTTGGAATAGTTCAGTACATCGAATTTCTTGAATAACACAGGACGACAACAAAATACATGGATGATCCACAAACGTAATGACGTAGTAAGTAGCTTAAATTCATCTATCGAGGCACACCGCTTAACTGATGCCATATAAGTACAATACACCCGAAGTACAGTCTGTTAACGCCCCCCCCCCATCGACCCTTATTAATAAATGACCTCTTTGCCAGAGCTCCCTTGAATAGCATGTATAGGGGGTGGAAGCAGGCGTTGTTCCTGAAATAGTAAAATAAACACAAATGCTGTACCTCTGTCCACCTCTGTCTACCTTTGGCGTTGTAATATTACTTTCTGTGTAAATTGCTAATTGAAAAGAATGCAAAGCTTCAAGCTTTCATTCCGATTACGTTTACCATGTCTTACTTGTTTATATTGTGACTGGAGGGTTTTCTTAACATTATTCTCTTGGATACACGTCTTTTTTTCTTCGGCTTTTTTACCTACATTACTTGTTTTCTCTATTTGCTTGATTGGTACAGAAACCAATTTAATAGTTGTGTAATTAATTTATCTTAGTCTTTGAGAATTATCCTTAATTTGATACTTATTATCTAGACTTCTATATACATCGTTGCAGTTCTACATATCCTCATGAGATCTAGATCTAGAATCCAAATAGATAAAATAAATTTTATAACTGTAGGCTGGAAAAATTGTATTGTATACATTTCATAGCGTACTTAGATCTAAATCAAATTTGACTGAAATAGTTCATTTCTTTTTATTCTAAACACGGCAGATGACGTCATTAGTTAATGTATAAACATTAGTGACGTAACTGTTTTATGCGTTCTTTTTCACAACTATAAACGCTTTTGCTGTTGCATAATTAAAAGTGCGCACATGGTCTTATATATATTAAGATACAGTATATTGAGAAAAATCGCACTTTCCTGTGGCACCGCCATTGCGAAATTAAAAAAAAAGATCAGTTTGTAGAACCCTTCCCTGGAGTGTTGTAATCAACACCCCAAAGTTTGATGGCGATCGGATGAATGGTGAGAAACCGCAATCGACTTAAATTTTTATATGCCGTATATTGAGTAAAATCAAACCGCGCCCTACGGGGGCGCCGCCCCTACGAATTTGAAAATGTTTTTTTTTGCGAAAAACCTTCCCAGGAGTATTCTCAACATCTTCCTAAAATTTCATGGCCATCGTGAGAACGGTGTCACTACAATTCACTTTTATTATTTTTATATACCTTATATTGAGAAAAATCGCAACCTCCCGTGGCGTCGCCCTTGCGAATTTGAATTTTTGTTTTCGCAGAAACCTCCCCAGGTATATTTACAACAACTTCCCAAAGTTTCACGGCTATGTAATTAGACGTGCAGTAATGCATAAAGGACAAACAGACAGACAGACATACATTGCTTTTTACATTTATCAATTTTGAAGCACGCCTATTTCGTTTTGTACAAAATTACGTTGTTTCTGATTCATTGTTAGCTTTTATTGTTTGTGTTATAACATTTTAGTGTATTTTATGTGCAGTATTTCAATGTGTTAATTTTGTGTCTTATTTTTAGCGCAATTTCCATTCTGGAGAATTGTGTTTATTAACCCGTCATTTCTGGATGTGTGTCCGCAGCTTTAAGTCGTATTTCCTCCTCAACGAAGCAATATCGAGGACTAGTTCCAAAAGCAATTATGTTAAGCAAGTTACGAGGATGAAAATAAGCCAAAAAAATTCCGGGTTTCGTTCATGGATTTCTCGGAAAAGCCAAAAAAAACTTTTTAAAAAATGCTGTTTTTGGCCCATATCTCTGCATACAGACCACTTAGCGACTTGAAACATTTACCAATCGATTCCTGCCTAATTTAGAACAATATTGCCGAAGAAAGTTTTCAAAAATATCCTTTCGTTCGGTCACAAAATTTTTTTTTTAATTAATTAAAATTTGGACCAAATTGGTAGGCATGTTTATCCAACCACACCACACGCGTCATCAAGTTCAATAGCTGCGCCATCACGTTCGGTAGCTAGGCGCGCAATGGTTTTTAGTCATGTAACTCTATTGTAAATAAAACATAAGGACATTGCGCTTAAATGTCACTAGACTTTTTAATTAACTTGTTTTTTATTTTTGTTTATTCTTGTCGTTTTACGAGAAATATTACAATCCATAGAAAGTATTATATTCTGATTGTTTTATTCGGTGCTTATTTTTATCTTTGAAATAGTTTCGGCTATTGTTTTTTTTTTGTGTAGGCGAATGTCGAAGCTTGCATATTCTGAGGTGTCGGCTTTAATTTTGGCATTTATTAATATGCAGTTGTGTTGGGTTCAATGTTATCTAAGTTGTATTTGATGTTTGTATTACGTATGCTGATTTCCGCTTCCGTGACATTTTTTATAATCCCTAGAGAGTTGCTTGTGCTAGTGTGTTTAAATAATTTTTACTTTAGTAGTAATGTGTCAATTATTTCTTTATAGGTAAATTGTAAGTGTCGGATTTTAATCGCCAATTCCCTTGTTGCTTAATTAAGATTCTTACTTACTGTAGACTGATATTTTTGTGTGCAGTGTATCTAGTTTGTGGCTGTTGTTCTAAATCGCGTCCTCCAAATAGTACATTGTCGCGTTCCAAGCATCTCTTAACGGTGTGCAGTTTTGTCTTTAAACTTCAATTTGCTGATCTCCACAAGATTTCATTACAATTATCTGCCTTCGTTGTTTAATACCGTCATTGAATTGTGTCTGCCTATGTCGAAGTAATGATTACATTTAAAGCAGAATTCTCAAGGCATTCTTTCATTTTCTTGATGAGTTACCGCTACTTATGCCGCCCCTTATTATCTTTTAGTCAATGAGGTATTTTACCTGTGTCTTGTGTTATTAAAAAAGGTGTTTGATAATTATTCCCTAAGTAAACTGTCATGTTGATTGATGTGGTCGTATTTTCACAAAGATAGTGGGTACAATATAAAATAACGGAAACTGTGAGCAATCGTAGTGTTCTTTTATTTGCGGGCGTCTTTGGAACATTCCATCAGCTCACAGCTCTTGTAGATTCTTCTTGAGATTGACGTGGTGTACCTCACGTTGGCTTCGCCATATCTATACACACATTCAGTGGCGTAGGCAGGGGGGGGGGGGTTAGGGGGGGTTATAACCCCCCATAGACCCCTCGGTATATATATATAAAGTATGAGGGGGGGTGGGTGTAAATCGAAAGTTTGAGGGGGGGTGCAAATCATAACTTTGAGGGGAGGGGGGTGCAAATCGAAAGTTTTAGGGGGAGGGGGGGGGGTGCAAATCACAAAAGTTTGAGGGGGGGTGCAAGTCGAAAGTTTGTCCGCGGGTAAAATTTTGAACCCACCCCCCCCCCCTCATGAGACGATCCTGGCTACGCCACTGCACTCATTAAAGTTTATACCCAGGCATTAAACCGTGGAGACATTAGCTACCGACATGGTTGTGGGTTGGGAACATATCCCTTTGAGCCCGACACGGATAACCGGCTTTAACACTAGGCATGTATATCCATATCCAAAAAGCCGGTTTTCCGGCCCGATTATCTAGCGTCATAGTCCTAGTGGCTGGTATACCGTCTTATTAAATATAATTAGCAGTGTACTGAACAAAACGGCGCATATGTCTTTGATTCTAAAAATAGATTTTGGGGAAAGTTGAAAGTGAAAGTGTTTGCATTTCGTAAAAATACATTGTCAACAAAAAAGTCGGTTATATTGGTCCTAGGACCTTTGACCACAGGTGCTTTGACCATAGGGGGTTTGACCATAGGGGGTTTGACCACAGCGGAGCTTTGACCATAGGGGCTTTGACCATAGGGGGTTTGACCACAGCGGGGCTTTGATCATAGCGGTGCTTTGACCATAGGGGGTTTGATCATAGGGGGTTTGACCATAGGGGGTTTGACCACGGGTGTTTTCTCAGCAGAGGGTCTTTGATCACAGGTGGTCTATCAACGGGTGTTTGATCACAATCGCTGCGTCCGGCTTTGATCATAGGTGTTTTGTCCACATAGGGTCTTTGATCTCAGGTGGTTTGTCCAATGCTGTCCATGTATTTTAAGGATTTATTTTAAAAGTTGCTAAATTATATTTTAAATTTCGACATGATGTAATAATATGTTAAATCATCATGTATAAATACAAGTCATCTAAACTACTCTATGTCAAAACCATGGACATATGGTCAAACAGATATACTGACATATTTGCGTGCTATAGCACATCTGTCATTTAGTTAACCATTTTATGTATTACATCTTTGACTATATCGTTGGCAAGTTTTGTATCATTTTTTATCCTTTATGAATGCTATGTATTTTTAAGTACATCTACATTATTTATTTGTGAAACTTGTTATATGTAGCATTATTTGTGTTTCATTTATATTTAACATAAATCTATGAGGGCTAGCACCAGCCTTTATGTGGAGACTAAACTATAGTTCTTGGCTTTTTTTTAATACATGTTAATTTCTATTAACGTACTCTCAGGAAACATGTATAAAATCGTGTTAATTCTATCACACCTATGATCAAAGCCGGACACAGCGCTTGTGATCAAACACCAGTTTATAGACCACCTGTGATCAAAGACCCTCTGCTGAGAAAACACATGTGGTCAAACCCCCTATGGTCAAACCCCCTATGATCAAACCCCCTATGGTCAAAGCACCGCTATGGTCAAAGGCCCGCTGTGGTCAAACCTCCTATGGTCAAAGCCCCTATGGTCAAAGCTCCGCTGTGGTCAAACCCCCTATGGTCAAACCCCCTATGGTCAAAGCACCTGTGGTCAAAGGTCCGCGCACCGTTATATTATAGTATTTTATTATTTGATTATAATTATTATTATTATAATAGTAATAAATAGATGAGTTACTCTAGTTTTGTCATGTTTAGTAAGTAGTATAAAACAATTGTTGGTATATAAATATTTTATTAGTGCAAACTTTTGTTGTACAAATGTTTTTTTAAGCAATGCCACCGAACCGAAAAACTGTGCCACAGCCAGCGGCTGTGTTCGTTTTATATACATTGTTATGTTCATACATTGTAAAAAAACAAGAAAGAATTTTGAAATCTTGCTGAATCTCGTTTGATACTGAGCCTTGATACTAAATTTGGCTTGATTCTCTCAAACGGTTCAAAGTTATAGGCAAAGTTAGAAGCAGATAAGTGAAAATCGGTTTGAGCTTGGGAGATCAGGAAATGGGAGAAATTAGGTCATGGAGGCCAGGGCTCAAAGGGATATAACACGCAGTGTTTCAAAAAAATCGGATCACTTTGAAATATAATTTTCCCTAAATTAAATTCTATAATTGAGCTATTATATTTGTTAGGTAAGTTCAAGCAGAACGTTATATCTTAAAGGACCCAAGTTTACTTTATTACACAGCGTCGACTCGCATTATATGCCAGGCCTCAGTTCAATGCTGTACTTGTGTATCTGAGCGAGGATATACAAATGTGAGGCTATATTTTGTGTATTTTTCTCCAATCAAGCCACTGCAACTGCAAAGAAAAAGTTAAAGCTTGACTATGGGATCCAAAATTTCGCCGACACTTGCCCGAATGGGACAAATGCCCAAATGGGAAAAGATGCACGAATGCTATGAGCCGTTTGCCTGAAAAAAAGTAATATAATAAATTACATTCTGAAAAATGTGAATTAAACATTTTGATCATTTTAAGCATAACGGTAATACAAATCTAAGCAGAAGTTTGGTTACATAAATATATTTATATATGTAGTGAATGAGTAAAGGCGGGGTCAAAGTTTTTTATACTGTCCTGTTCGTCCCTGTTCAATCTTTGTACTCTGAGGTGTGTCAGTCCGATTTATACATGTTTTGTGTAAGGTTATATTAGATGTGTGACAATGTGTGTGATTGCCTCAGTTAAGTCCAGTTCTCCCACAATGGTAGTGTAGGTTAGTTCTGTACTGTTAGATAGCCACAGTATCTTAGTTTGTATAGGTTAGTTCTGTACTCTTAGCCACTTTATCTAAGTTTTTGTACTAGCTTATGTATTTATGTTTAAAATGGTTTGTGTTGTGTAGATAGTGTATATAGTATTAAAATATTTTATTATTAACGAGCAGTAGTTTCATTTACTTGTGTTTTTGTAACCCGTTTGTGGTTGTTTCGACTTATATGTTGCGTGATTCACTAGGTCACCAGTAAAGGCGTGTCCGTGTACATATAATTGATGGTCCCGTCCGTGATTTGAACTAGACTGGGTTTTTTTGTCAGTGTCTCTCTGTCTACACATCAAGTTAGGTTATTCTCGCTAGTGTGACCCGTAAACAATCCAGAGAATGGGCTGCATCTCTCGATAATTGGGCTGTTTCTATGGCAGTAACAGTTATACATGCATTAACGTTGCACATTTGCATAGCGTTATAAAAAAATAATTATGCTCGTGTTAATGTTCGAAAACGATTTGCTTTAAATATAGTACTTCATCTTGTTTAAGTAAATGAAATAGACATAGTAAAATTTAGCATTGTATTGTGAATAATATTAGTCATTTAATAACATCAATAATAAAATGCAATTTGTTTACTTCCAGACACCAAGCTATGATGAATTAAAAGAGTTTGTTTGTGATGTTATGTTAGAGCTTTCTAACATGAGAGACTTTAATGCTTTACATTTCTTCGTGTGTCAGAGATGTTTGAGGACAATTTATTCTACTCTGAATGCGGAGGATCATCAGAAGTTTTTCACACTACTTTTAGATCTTAACTATGCAGGTAATTTAGTTTTACAGCCTGCAGTCTAATTATAGTAAAAGCTGTGGTTTAGCTCACATTAAAAAGTTTATTCTGTTTGTTTTTAACAAGACTGGTAAATTGAAAAGCCGTATGCTATGGACCATCAAAACGCACATATAAAGGTTACGATCATGCTGCTACTTGTATGTTAAGTCACTGACTGTGTTGCTCAGTGGCGTAGCCAGGATCGTCTCATGGGGGGGGGGTTCAAATTTTTTCCAGCATTTTATATATATATATATATATATATATATATATATATATATATATATATATATATATATATATATATATATATATATATATATATATATATATATATATATATATGTGTGTATGTGTGTGTGTGTACATATGCATGTGTAAGTGCGTGCGTGTAAAGTATTGGTGGCTGGTGACAATAGAAACTCGTGGGTGCCACCGACTAACTTATCTTAGTATTAGCTATTGTTTTGTAACAAGTAACACATGTACACTATCGTAAAAAATTTATAAAAAACAAATTTCCATCATTTTCAGCAGTTTTCTCCAACTAAAAATTTCCTTGTCGGCCGCAAAATATTAGAGATTCTATTATGGGCGCTAATCTTAAACGATTTTCTTGAATTTGTTGACTTATGATAAATTTAAGGAGATTTTAATAAGTTATTTTTTTTTCTCCATCACCGATTTACGATTTTGGGAAAGTAAAATTGCTCTTTTATGATACTCACATTGCTGGTGCTCATTAAACTTGTCTGTTGCCTTTTTCCAGTTTGAAAATGAAATTTTTGATAGCTTATCCATAAGCTGACTACCTACACCACGATAATTTAAACTAATCAAAACACAATATTTGCAAAATGCGCCATCAAGTAATTTGGAATAAGTCAACCAGTTCCACCTAAGTAGCCACAAATATTGAAACTTTAAATTTCTTTGTCCGCTTGCTGGAAATTTTAAAAGTTCATCAGGACGCCAGATGTTTTCTAATAAATACAACCGTGTATCGTCTGTTATAACTCCTTTGATAAAATTGCCGATATCATTTGCGTAAAAAACAGTCGAAGGTGCTGAATTTATGGAAATTTCTTGATGTAATGTACTTTGAAAAGCAATAGTACCATCTTCATTTTTATCATTTTCAGTTTTACTTTTCTTTGTAAAGAAATCAGTTAATAAAGTAGTTTTTAATTTCCTTTTTCCATCCGCCATCATTAAAATGAATTTAAATTGCTTGAAGTAGTTAAAAGATACACATTAAAACACGACTATACGAAGAAGAAAGCAAATTATTATTGGTCTTCTATTCTGTCTAAATTGACTACTGTAGGTTCCTGGCTTTACATCTATATTTAACCAAATACGCAGTTTTTTTTATATAGCCCACCAACACAAAGTTTTGTGTCAACAATTGTGTGTCAAGCCCACGCCTTCCTGCCAGATGTGCATCCGGTAGTATTTTATAATTGATACGTACCAATATTCATCCCACCCTCACCCCCTTTTACACCCCTTAACTGATAACCTTGTTCAGCTTTCCCTTCGCCTATTGCGACCCTGAGTGTTTGTTGTTTAAGCACTGAATGATAGCGACACAAGTCCATCGTCGTCAATAGCTGTAACTTAACGTAAAGGATTGTCATTTTGAAGGTTCTACCCCCCCCCCTCCCCTCACCCCTGCCTACTCCTCCCTCTGCCATCTTTATCATTTTCAGTTTACTTATCTTTTTAAAAATTAAGTGAAATGAATTTCAAATGGTTTGAAGTAGTAAAAACATACACATTATAGAACCTCAATGCGAATAATAATCAATTCCTTTGTTTGTTTTTCATTTCTAGACGCTTTCTGATTGCACTACAATCATATTAGACAACAAAGGCCTACCCACGTAGCCCACCCCTCCCTTTCGACACTCCTTAACTGATCTAACCTTGGCCAACTTTCCCTTGGCCTACTGCGTTCCAGATTATTATACTTTACTTTAGCGCGATAATAAAATTCATAACTAATTCTACAGGCAATTCTCATCACAATGATATACATTGTTGTTCTAGAGGCTGCCAGGCTTAAGTGTTTAGTGTTTAAGCCCTAAATAATATTGACACAAGTCAATAGCTATAGCTTAACGTAAAAAAGTAGTCCTAACCCCCCCCCTGCCTACGCCACTGGTGTTGCTACTTGTATGTTAAGTCACTGACCGTATTGCTACTTGTATGTTAAGTCACTGACTGTGTTGCTACTTGTATGTTAAGTCACTGACTTTCTAGCAGACAGATTATTGTGTGGAAAAACATATAGCACTACTTGAATAGTACAAAAAACTAATGTTTTATTGATGACAGCAAATCTGAAGTTCAATTGTACGCCTATTATATGCGAAATTGCTGATGTAACGTTTTATTATCAAAATGGCCCCGTATGCTCGATCCGTCAAAACGCCAGTGACAAATGCACCCCGTCAATTAGGCTCACGACAAATAGACTTCTGTCATTAGGACTCCCGACAAAATGTCCCGTGTCAAAATGGTTCCTGTCTCGACAAAAATTCTTTAACCCTAACCCTAATATCTGCGCTCGCTTTTAAGCATTATTTATTCTCTGGTTTAAATAAAACATTCTCAAAGTGTTAAAATTAGTCGTATTTGCAATTAGGAGTTCAAATTATTTATGAATTTTTTTTGTTTCACGAAGAAGCTTTTTATTGAGGCATTTAAAAGTGGCCATATGACATGTTTGACTGGAACCAATATATCGGGGATAATTTTGTCGTTGGCCAAATTGTCTGGAGCAATTTAGTCGTAACCTTAACCACAACCAGAAACCGAAACTCAAACATAATTATGAACAGAAAAATACCCCTATTTCAATTTCTATCCCCATAATAATACCTATGATTATTCCTTATGCTATTGCTCTCGTCATCCCATCCCTATGTTAGACATACCCGTATCCGTATCTCTATTCCTATCCTATTTTTTTGCCTATTGCTATTCCTATCCTATTACCTTCACATGTAGTTATGCATAACCTTCTACTTGTATTTATGGTTATGCGTATCTTAAACTAACCCGCTTCTCTATTGCTATCCATATCCAAATGTATTTTCCATAACCTTAGCAATATTCATTCTCCTATTTATCTCCCCATCCAATTTCATGTTCCCCAACTCTATTCATATCTCTTACATATACTTGAAGCCCTATTAATGTTTAAATCTTTACCCGTTATTTACCATTTGCCTATACTATGTGGGTACTTATTCCTATATTTACCTTATATCTTCATCCAAGCAAATGGTTGATGATTGAGTGGGGGGGATATCCTATTGCATTTGTTTGGCCGAGGTTATTTTGCAGGCGATTGACTTGATCTAAGGAGGGGGGATAATTACGGGTAGAAGACTGGCAATTGGTAGGAATAATTAATAGACTAGTAATGTGAATCTCCCGACACATTCTTATTCTTCTGTCCCTTTCCAATCCCACACATCTACACAAATAGATATCATCCCTTCCAAGATTTTAACAACGGACAGTAAATCATAATCACACGCCGACATTCGGTACGTAGGCTACGACTAAACAGCTTTTGTCTTTTTTATAATAGATTATAAACATTAAACCCTCACACAACACACTAGTACTTCCTTCAGCGGCGTACACTCCACCGAAAACCAAAATTCGAATGTGTGGATTATAACATAATAAATAGTGTTAAGTCAATGGTTAAACGATCAAAATCAGACGAAGAAACAAATAAAAGTAATAAAAAATGAAGCACTTTCTTGACATATTATCGTTACAGATATTACATCAAGATGTTTAAGAGATGAAAATCTTCTTGATACAACAGCACCAGGTTTTACTTTGTCTTTAATCCGTAATGTGTTGAATCTTTTGGTTGGCGGTAGTCATTATAATACAGAGTTTGGTTTGGTAATTATTGCACGATCAGTTTTTTTTTCAATTCTTATTAAACAGATATGTAGAGTTACATAGTTTAAAAATAAATTTTATGATAATTGGACAAAACAAAAAAGAAAGTAGTTTTTTTAGAAGTTTATTTAATATACAATTGTAGATTTTGGCCGAGAAGGACGCTGTAAAGACATTTACAGATTTCCTCATCTCTCATAAAAACGTGCAGGTATAGTAATTTATTGATAGCATTTTTAAAATACGCACTTAGTAATTTGTTTCATTTCTATTCATAACTTACCTAATTATTTATTTTACATTTTTTTGCTTTTATTGATGAATGAAAGTGAGGCAAATACCTAAGTTTCACAATAAAATTTAATTACATAAATCCTTATTTTTTTATTACCTAATATTTTCAGATTAATGGTTATTTATTAATTTATGTCTATTGTATAAAGATTGCCTTAAGTACACATGTTATTTATTTGCCGAGATCAGAGCACAGGTTTACTTTAAGACGACTCTTTATATTCTAGTTTAACTAATTCTTGTCAAAACCCAGTTTAACTAAAGAGAGAGCAGTCAGATGTTTAATAAGTGTGTGTCTTGCTAAATCATGTACATCTGTATATTTTATCGAACGCTTTAGTTAACCTCAATAAGGTTACTACAACGTGCACACATACCTAGGTGACCTATATATGAAACACATCTGCAACCCTCGCGCCAAAGTCGGATTCCACTAATCCCTAGCTTTCTCGTCAATAGGAGTGCATTGTGTTATTTTTTGTTGTTGTCGTTTTCCAAAATTGCATAAAATATTAGTTAGACTGTCATTTCGTTGAATTATACTTACACTGATAATGTACTGATGATGCTTAACAGTGTACCTTCCTCTTCGTTTATTTCCCCGACAACAATTTGGTGTTATAATTGATTTCTATTGTCACATGACTAAATCATGATCAGCTGACTTGATATAACATTAACATCTCTTCAAATCATTAGATGTGATTGAAAAAAATAATTAATGTCAATGTTTAAAATTACAGAACTCCCAATCTAATTGGATCATTAGTAAAGTTGTTGTCATTTTATATAACATTGCCAGAAGGAAGGAAGCGAAGAAATTTTTCTCAGTAAGCAACACATACGATGTAAGTAAATGACAAAACACACTTTTTCAAACGCTGGACTAGTATAATCGTTGACTGAATCCGGGGCTCAACCAGTAGAGCACGGATGGGCACCTAAAGTTTCCCAACGGTCCCCTGTATATCAGGCGTCCTCTCATCCTTCTAATTTATTTTCTTCTGCTAGCTTAAAGGACGTTCATTAGGCCACCCGGCTATCTGACTAGTACCTGATTCAGGTTAGGGAAAGTAAAGACAGCTGAGTCAGAGCTATCCTCACTTATACTATTTTGCTACCTTACTAAACAAGTGCTCTTTACTTTCACCTTTCAACCAGCTCTTGTGTATTCATATTTTTTTTTACTAATTGTTGAATAAAATTTAACTTACATTTGAAAGTACTACATATTTTAATTTTAAATACTACAACAGACTAAGTTTATCCTTTCAAATTAACATCCTTTTATAAAATCTAATGCATGTTAATGTTCACTAGGTAATTAAAAACATGGAGTTTAAAGAAGAAGTCATATCAGAGTTTGCAACACTTCTGCTATTGTTTATAGAAGACGATTCTACCACAGATACGGAGGCAAAAAGTAATGATTTAAACTGTTTTGTGTAACATGTTAAATGGATTGTATGGATTTACTTAACTATTACACATAGTGTAAAAAATAGGCTCAAGATATTATTTGTACACATATCTGTCTTAAAGTTTATATTCTTATCATTAAATTAACACCAACGTTGATTATAAATAGCAATTAGGTTATAAACAGACTTACTTGTCTAAATTAAGTTTTTGACTTCGACAGGAATTTGTATCTTATTACCAACATTCATTTTCCCCATATAAAACTAATTTAGGAAAAAAAAATAATGTCAATAAATGTCAATACAACATAGTAATATATACTCAAGGCATTATCACTTTCGAAATGAACAATTAACCGGCAAGTGTAAAAACAAGCAAAAAATTAAATTAAACATAAAATAAACCGGGAGTGGTCTCGATTATTATTATATAACACTACGGGGGATGTCAACTCGGGATATAGGCATGATTTTTAATCCATTGCAAAAAATTGCAAACAATACGGGTATAATAGTGAAGACAAAAATTAATACTTTAAAAATGCATGTATTTTTTTTAAGGAGTCGATAACAGCGTAAGTTTATTTGCAAATTCCCACTAGTAGTGAATGAACGAGAAATAACAAAAAAATGAGGAGTTATTACTTACTACTCCCGGTCAACAGAAATTACTCAAATTTTGAAGGAAGATATAGTGGTCGGCGTGGTCGAGTCGGTAAAGCTCATGGTTGCTAAACCGAAAAGTCACGAGTTCGAACCTTCGGTCAGATGAGGCTCTTTAGCTGGGGACAGCCACTCTTCTAGGAGAGACAACTCCAAAACCTTGTAGTTTGTTCTTGGTTGAACAAAGGCTATGGAAGCAAATCCAAAAAGAAAAGCAGGCTGAAATCGGAGTCAATGGCCTCAATGGCGCATAACCAGTTGACACGTAATGCTTAATTGTGTAGGAGGCGTAGTCGAGTCGGCAAAAAGCTCATGGTTGATAAATTTGAACAAAGTCTCGATTTAAAACCCACAGGCAGATAAATCTCGATCCCCTTCAACACTTATAATTAAGAACGAAGAAGAAGAAGAAGAAGGGAGATATAAACTTGGATGTTTTATTTGCAAGTGAAATTATATTTATCCATCTCAAACAGTACTCAAGTTATAAGCTTTTGAAAAAATTGATCGTAAAATAAGTGCCACTTCTGGTTACTAGAAAGTCGATATAAAACCTATATATGAAATGTCATCCACCTAGCTTTAACGTTACTCAAGTTACCGTGTTTACAGACACACATACACACATATACACCCAGACATATGGACAAGATTGAAAAATTATGTTTTTCCGACTCAGGGAGAGGTAAAACGTCGAGATTTACACAAATCTCGATTTATTTATTTGCACGATTACAAGACTTTCTCTATACTTCGTATACGAGAGAGTAAAAAAGCAATTCAGTGTATAGGATGTGGAATTACCCAGTGTGTGGAATTACTCCAGGTTACCCTACATCGGCGTTTTAATTAATATAAATACGCTATACTTAGAATTTAGAACGTTTCTTAATACCAACTTTACCTTAGTTATCTCTTCCGTAAGAATGTTATCTTTTTAAAATACTGCATTTGTACAATGTGCGTATTAAATATGTTAAAACAGGAAAATCAAAACGTTCTTTGCAAGAAACTTTAATGCAATATGTTACAAAGAAAAAAATGCTACATGGATATTCACGATCTGAGCTGCTTCAAGGGCTGGCTAAAATCTTAGAACAAAATGACGACGAGTTGAATAAGGAAATCATAATTGTTTCTTTCTACTTTTAGCTAAGGCTGTTCAGTTTTTGCTTCAAGTGTATCCACAACTAAAAGAATCACTAACACATGCTGGTAATGCTGAACAAATATTTATGACGGAATGTTTGAGAGAACTAAGTAGAAATAAAGAGGGAAGTGAGAAAATCATCACAGACGAAGAATTAAATGACACGTTAATAGCTTTAATAAACAGCCATAATGGGGATCTTTCTGCTAACGTACATTCGATACTCTGGAGAGCTGGACGTACAACAGGAATATTGCCATCTAAAACAGGTTAATAATTATAATTGATGATTTTAGCTAGTATATTAATAATTTAATTAATATAATTTTATGATATTATAATGAATATTTATTAATTGTAGAGTGTCCGGGGTTTATTCATGATATAAATTTTTTTTTAATATCTATAGATGTTGTGCTGTCTGATGAGTTCCCCAAGAAATTTGAAATTAAACCAATGCCGTTAGGTCAAGGAGGTTTTGGTAGCGTCCATCTTGTTGTCGATATAGACCAACCAGATGATGAAAAATTTGTTGCAAAGAAAACACACGCAGATCCAAAAAACCAAAAGAAGTGGATGGTACGTAGGGGCGATCATATGATGACATGCGTTAGAAATTTGTTACGCTAAATTTTAAAATGATAAAGCAGTTATGTTACATGTAAATATGTAGCATATCATTAAAATGTCAATTCTCTAATTTTATAACATTTTATATTGAAAATTAGTCATTGTACTAACGTATTTTTAACAACTTCTCTGACATATACCATGTATTGTTCATGTATATATCTGATCACGTGCACTTGAATATTTACAAATGTACACATATTCTGTTTATTTTTTATAGGAGAGCTTACAATCAGAGGCTTCAATTTTAATTAAACTGAAACACAAAAATATCGTCCAGTTTCATGGGTATCAAATGAAAGAAAATGAAATAATCTTATTTCTGGAGTATATAAAAATGGTAAAACATTATTTCTTTATTATTATTATTATTATTTGACACTCACATAAGAAAATTAAAACTGTATTAAAATGTCAGTTGAGTTTTGCTGACAATGTTTGTGTTTTATCTCCAGGGCACCCTCTCCACGTTCATCAAACAACACACAAGACTCAATGAAGGTTTGACCAGACAGTTTACAATTCAAATTCTGGAAGGCGTGAAGTACCTACATGAAAATAATATCTTGCATTTGGACATCAAAGGTACTACAAAATAATATAATTATTTTTAATCCAAGTGCAACCATTTTAAAAAAGAACTAATTTACAGAATTTTGAGCAAATTATTTAAATTTTTAACAGGTACTAACATTCTAATGGTGGACGAATCAAGCATTAAACTTACTGACTTTGGCCTGTCGACAATACTTAACGAAGAAGAAGGAGTTGAAGCAGAAAGGGGCACAACTCGATATATGGCTCCTGAGATGATTAACTGCCCTGATGGGAGAATATTTAAACATTGTTGTAGCTTGGACATTTGGTGAGAATGTTTTATTTAAATAATACTTAAGTTAATATAGGTTTAATAAAAAATAAAAACAATTCTAAAATCTATAATGCATTTCTTGTTTTAAGAACATCCAAATGTATTATTTTTATACCTAAGCTTCACAAACAATTATTATTGTTGTCATCTTAACCTAAACAGATATGTATTCTGAACAATTTAATTTCATTGTGCACAAATATTTTTTTCTATATCCCATTTGTGTAATGTATAATATAATACATTTCAAAATTCGCCCAGGAGTGTGGGAAGTACAGTTGTTGAGATGATAACTGGATCACCACCAAACTCAACAACGACATCAGCCAATGTACTTTTTAAAATCGCTATGCTGCAGAGACCAAAGTATGAGCTGTCAATTACATCATCAAAAAACCTGCGAGATTTTTTAGAAAAGACATTTACACCTGAGGCAGAACAAAGGCCATCAGCAGAGGATTTATTGAGAGAAGACCCTTTTATAACAGGCAGTTTATAAATGATGACTATTATTGTTCAATATGTGCTTATTACTGCAAAGAATATTATTCATCTTTTTTTTGGATATAAACTTGTGTTGTTCGAGGATATGAAAATGTCGAAAACATGTAGAATAAATATTTGAATAATCCTAAAACAAGATACACCTTTTAAATACAAATGTGTATTTCAAATTAGCAATTTACAATGCACAACAATAGGTATCAATTTTTAGGATATGTCTACTGTGAGAATATATATTTATTAAACATCCTTATGAAACTATTTTAGTCATATTTTGCAACGTTAACAGAACTTGTGCAAATTTATACATTAAAATCAAAACAATAACTACATACGTGTAAAAAATTTCAATTTTTACCGTTGTGTTTCTTAATCCTAATAAAATATACTATTAGCTATTTTCATTTCACATAATATGAATGTTTAAAAGCTAAGACTTCAATCGCAGAATATTAAGAAATACACACACACACACACATATATATATATATATATATATATATATATATATATATATATATATATATATATAAATATATATATATATATAGGCCTATATGTGAAGATGTGTGACAGTGAGAAGGGAAGGGGAACGATAAAAATCGTCAACGTCATTTATGGATGACCTCGAAATCCAGAGTTATTCAAGAATAATGATCTGTCAATTACGAAAGGATAACTTTACTTTAAAAAACAAATGGTTATGTACTTTTTAATGCACTTTATGCTTACTTATGAATAAAGTAATGCATGAATTAATTTCATATTTAAGCAATCAATCTAGTTTGCAACAAATAAAGTCAAGATTATAGAAAATAGTTTTATAGAACAATTATGTATTCAAATATGAATTATTACATGGTTGAAGAGAGCAAATACAATAGCATGATGTTATACATTAAAACACATGTTTAGTTCTTGCTATAGATCATTGAATCTGCATTATAACATATATTATTTCAGCCGTTGTGGTTATACTTTGCTTATTAAAGTTATTTTGGATAGATTTTAAAAATTGTATTGTTTTCATCATATTTAGAGTTATTATGTCAGTTAAATTAAAATGTATTCACTGTTACTAAGCATTTGATATTACAAACAAGTGTCTTAACATGAATGAATGGAAATACATTTATTAAACTTTAATTTTTGTTTGCAATTATTTATAAGTACTTATTATTTTCTTCTATTTCGATAATTGTCTGCTGAATATTATTGTTGGTAAACTGCACCACAGACCGTCAGTTAAGAAATTGTAACTTCGTTTTTTTAATGTGAATATCTTTTATATTATTATGTACTTTATATGCACTTTATTCTTACTTATAATTAAACTAATATATCAAAAACAACATAATGTATCTATTTTTGAATGTATGTAAGTCAACTATAATCAATAATGTTTTATAATAATGTTATTTTCACTATGTATTATTACCTGATAAACAGAGCAAGCACTATAACATGATGTTATATACTCAAACACAAGTTATTTAGGTCTTGTTACAGATGCTTGAATTTTCTTTATTAATTATATTTTATTTCTGTCGTATTTTGTAACACAGTGTTCTTTAATATTGTTTTGGATACATTTTAAATGTATTTTTTATTTTATTTTAGAAAACATTATACCTATTCAAGTTTTGAATTTGTTCTGTCAGTTAAATTAAATTGTATTGTATGCGTTACTATCACTGTTACTAAGCATAAAACATTACAATTAAGTGTTTTAACAAAAATGATTAAAATATATTAATAAAACTTTACACTGTTTGCAATTACTTATTGCGTCTTATAACTTTCATCTATTTTCCATACATTTCAACGGAATATTAATGTAGATAAACTCTATAAAGCATCATATATTTGCATTAAAGCCGTAGCTAAACCAGAGCCAAAATCGGAGCCAAATGAACATGGACATAATTTAGTTGAACGTAATTAATAGGGGGAAAGATAAATTCTCACTCGACGTTTTAAGGTTGGAGATGGGCGGGAGATACTAAAAAAACAAAAGCAATAACTCTAAAGTAAGGCAAAACCATCATGTGTTATTTACTAGAAATGTTATAATTAAAATTATATTACTACAAAGTAAGCTTTACTTATAGAACAAAATATCTTATTACATGTAATACACTGGACTTCAGGCCTGGAAGTTAAGAGGTGTAATCTCGGACTGGAGTCTAAATGACATCCCTGAGTCCAACCACTTAATCCACCCACTGCGTCCACCCACTGAGTCCATCCCCCGAAGTCCACCCACTGAGTCCACCCACTGAGTCCACCCCCTGACTCCACCCACTGAGTCAACCAACTGAGTGAGTCCACCCACTGAGTCCACCCACTGAGTCCACCCACTGAGTCCACCCACTGACTCCACCCACTGAGTCCATCCCCCGAAGTCCACCAACTGAGTGAGTCCACCCATTGAGTCCACCCACTGAGTCCACCCACTGACTCCACCCACTGAGTCCACCCACTGAGTCCACCAACTGAGTGAGTCCACCCATTGAGTCCACCCACTGAGTCCACCCACTGAGTCCACCCACTGAGTCCATCCCCCGAAGTCCACCCACTGACACCACCCACTGAGTCCACCCACTGAGTCCACCCACTGAGTCCACCAACTGAATCCACCCACTGAGTCCACCAACTGAGTGAGTCCACCCATTGAGTCCACCCACTGAGTCCACCCACTGAGTCCACCCACTGAGTCCATCCCCCGAAGTCCACCCACTGACCCCACCCACTGAGTCCACCCACTGAGTCCACCCACTGAGTCCACCCACTGATCCCACCCACTGAGTCCACCCAATTCAAGTATAGACATATTTAAATGTAATGTATTCGTTTAAAATTACGATATATTATTCACATGTTCATTTATTCTATTTTGACATTATTAAAGTATAAATAAACTCAAGTTTTGAATTACGCCTAAATTCCATTGCCTGTACTTTGTTTTACATATCTAGAAGATCAATAAACATTAACAAAAGGGTTCCTGGTTGGGTCTGTTTACGACCACTTTAAAGTGATATACTGTTTACTTAATGATTTACATACTAAATTTAGATCAATCGATAAGCTTTACATTAGCATATACATTAAACATTTTGTTTATACAATGTCTTAAATAAAAAGTCCTTATTTGATAAAAAAAACGTTTTGTTATGCACATTCAGAATTTTTAATCCAGCTCTATACAGACACGTAGACACGTCAAGTTTTATATCACATAAATAGATATCAAGTGTTACGATTATAAAGGCGGGTAGTTTAAAAAAAAATTATACATAACAGCACTCTGACGTGAAAATTTCACGCTTAAATAAACATAACCAAATGTATGCGTCTCAGCTATCTAAACTTACAAAGTGCTATAAGCAGTCTGTCTATGTCGGTAGCTTGTTTAATATGTTTGTGTATCCGATATTATCCCAAATGTAGATATATTTAACATTTTCGGATGGTGTTTAGCTTTTAGGCACTAAATGAAGTAAAGACTTGAGTATGTTTTACATTGTAACAAATGTCCCATAAATAGCCTCATATATCAAAGCTGAAAATATAAACTGTGTTCGCCAAAGCCTGATCTTATATAAGCGACTGGTAGTCTTCAAATATTTTAATCATACTGTAAAAAATTATCCTTTAAATTGTTTTATATTTTTAAATGTAATGTAAACAACCATACATGACTGCGTGAACTACATCACAGGCGAAAAAAAAGTTTTGAAAGTAATAATAGCCCTAAACGTATCCACAGCTGTAGCCGTAGCCGTAGCCACTGCCAATGCCGTTGCCACTGCCACAAACATATGAGGGTACATCTCGTATCAATCGAACGTCAACATTCACAATCACGACAGGATACGTATATTTAGTTTCAAGTTTCTTCACACATATGGCTACACACTTACTTGATGCAAATGCACAATGTTTCTATCTTCCAGATGTTGATATCATATTTCTCACGCCATCTATACCAGACAATATATTTCTTACAATCCCTAAACGAAGTCAATCTCTCAATGGAGTCATACATGTCATACTTCCTTACACCAAGACTATCAAGACAAGGACTAACTTACACCCAATAAGCAGCAACCAGTTTCTATCCGAAGACGCCACTGTCTTTCATACGTATCTCGTTTCTATGTGTTCATTGCTCATGTGCACCAATGTTCATTAACACTAAAGTTAGGTTAGGTTAGGTTAGGTTAGGTTAGGTTAGGTTAGGTTAGGTTAGGTTAGGTTAGGTTAGGTTAGGTTAGGTTAGGTTAGGTTAGGTTAGGTTAGGTTAGGTTAGGTTAGGTTAGGTTAGGTTAGGTTAGGTTAGGTTAGGTTAGGTTAGGTTAGGCGATACTATTATCTATACCTGTACCTGTACCTGTACCTGTACCTGTACCTGTACCTGTACCTGTACCTGTACCTGTACCTGTACCTGTACCTGTACCTGTACCTGTACCTGTACCTGTACCTGTACCTGTACCTGTACCTGTACCTGTACCTGTACCTGTACATGTATCTGTACCTGTACATGTATCTATACCTCAAACTATAACTATACCTATAGCCATACCCTTACCCATACTTATTCCTATAATTATGCATTAACAAATTTGAGCATTACGTTTATTAAATTATGAAAGTACTATTCTAAACTAAAATGTCTGTGTTTTTTAGGCCAGTGTGTGATTGGTTTGGGGTGGGAGGGCGGGAAAGTTATAGCGTACCTTAAGACAAATTTACAAACCAATGAATAAACTGGTTTCGTTTCAATATTGATTAAGACCTATTGAATTCTTGCGTATGTGTTCTTATGGCAGCTCATTTTTTTTCACAAAATGAAAAATCGATTCTCTATTAATACGCTGCTTAAAGGTTTAGGCCCATATGATAATAAGTTTAAAACCTAGCCCTTATTTCATTTTAAATGAAACGTGTTGACACGCATGTAACATTTTTGTTACAATCTTTCATTCCCACTGTATATATTTGCAATTTTGTGAATGCTATTCGGTAAGTTTAGTTTTGTAAACAATGTAACTTATTTAAATTACAATATATATATATATATATATATATATATATATATATATATATATATATATATATATATATATATATATATATATATATATGTATGTGTATATATATATATATATATATATATATATATATATATATATATATATATATATATATATATATATATATATATATATATATATATATATATATATATATATGTATACACTAGCCGTCCCGGCCAGGCCTTGTACTGGCCTCTGTTATAAACTTATTAGTAAAGTAACGTGACTTGTATGTTTAATAAGCAGCATATACACGGCATTGTCCGGGTTTAGGAATTATATTTCTTTTCCAATTAAATGCCCATATACAAAATAGGCCGTCTGCACAAATTACAAACTCTATGTCTAAACTTAACCCTAACCACAACAACCAACCACAACCAAAACTAATACCAAACAAAAACTCAAACAAAAACAAATGCAAACATAAACGTAATAATAAACACAAACACACACACGCAAACACAAGGCAAATACAAGTTGACTTTCCATAAGTTATCGAGGCAAATGACTGTTTAAGAGGTCTCCTATTTTTCACCACAGTAAAAGTCTTATCTGGGGCCGGAGTGGTCTAGCGGTAGAGAGCTGGAATGAACCAGTGAGTCTCAATTTTGAATATGGGTACAAGTCAGTAGACCGTCTACCCAACTCTGACGGGTAGGCTACCTATTTCACGTAAGGGAAAGTAAAGGCGGTTGGGCATAATGCTGACCACATCATATCTTCATATGCCGAGGTTACAGAAATAAGTGAACTCTACTTCACTTGCCCTATAGACCGTCAGGTTTAAAAGTGAGCTTACAACTTATATCTATCCTTCACACTCTGATAATCTGCACGTAAAAAATCATTCCCAATCATCCACCACCGTCAGCTGTTTTCTCATCGTGTCCTTTCGCTCGCCATTACAATGTTAGACTACGCAGCAATCATAGTACACACTTTATTTGCAATACTTGCTTTCACATTCACATATTTCACATAACCATCCATTGAATTATAACTGGTATTCACCTTTCTACCAAGTAATAATATATTTTACTATATTCTTTTACTTATAAAAAAGCAAACAAATCAAGCTATATCTTTAATCTCTTAACAAATGTGACAACGGAACGACCTCTGGGCTTTGATTAGCCTACTTGATGAATTCATTGATTAAAAACTATTTTAATAAATGTTTATCTGTGCAAGTAATACTTCGTTTTTAGAAGATACTGGCACGATAATGTTGTTTTGATAGCTGTATTCAATTATTAGGAGGTATATGGACTATAAATAATGTTTTTAAATGTTATATTCTTTTCAGCTGTATCATAATAAATAAAGTGAAAGCTAATGCTTTGTAATGGAAACACCTAATATGCATCAACGCTTAAATTCCAAAAAGTTGATGTCAGTCTATTGTACTCATTAATCAATCTTTTGTTAATGTAATCAAACTATGTATTCAAACTAAATTAAAAACAAACATTGTAAAACTAGACAAAAGCTTTTATTAATACAAAAACATACAAAAATAAAAATGGAAACAATACTGCAAGCATCAGCAATTGGGGATATAGAAACAATTAAACGTATGTTGCAAGATGTAGAAGATATTAATCTTGTTGGTATTGTTGATGCTAACGGCAACAATGCTCTGATACTAGCCACACTAAAAGGACATGAAGAAATAACGGAGTTACTCATACAGAATGGAGCTTATGTTGATCACGCTAATGTAGAGGGCATGGATGCTTTAATGTTTGCATCACAAAATGGATATGAGAAAACGTTTAAGTTACTCTTACCGAGACTTCCAAATCCTTCAAAATTGTACTTAATGGATGTGGTACTTTTAGCTTTTGAGAATGGACATACACGCATTCTAGAAATATTATCCAATTTTGTTGAAGAGAGATACAAAAGTTTAGAGTACAGTAACCAGCTGTGTGACATCTGTTCTATTTTTTTAACTGGTACGTATATATACATTTTTGCAGTCAACTTGACGTGCATTTTATTTTTGCTTTTTTAATATGAGGAATTAGTCCATTGCCTGTATATTTACTCAAAATGTAGCTAAAGAAATATTTTGAAAATACAATTTAATGGTATTTCGAACCTATTTTTACAATTATACAAATGAACGTTACATAAGGTAATGGAAACGATGTTTTGTAATTGTAGTTATTGGAGAATTTTCTCTATAATATCTACAATTCTAGTGCCATCAAGAGTTAAGGTTAGTTACACTGTATTAACGTATTAAAATGCTGACCCAAGTCAGCTAGAATATTTGTTTTCAGTCGATGCAATTGTAATGCATAGTATATAATACACATTATTTACAGAAATAAATATATAATATATGTTTATATATATATATATATATATATATATATATATATATATATATATATATATATATATATATGTATGTGTGTATATATATATATATATAGACATATATATAAATGTAACAACTGATACTTACAAATGTACTTTTGTATCGAGCACTGGTTTGTTGTAAGTCTAACAGTGAGATCAGTGGAATTATTTCAACATTAGTGGATGACCCAAAATATCAAACGTTGCAATTTGTAAAACAGTAGGTGACCACTTGTTACAATATTTATTCTTAATATACTAGCATCTGACATGTGTATATGTGCATCAGTTTTAGACAATAAACCTATCTCTAGACTGTTGTGAAAGCTATGTGTGTCATTTAAATGAATGTTGTAGTTTTTTAAAACAGATCTGTCAACACTTCGATTATCTATTCTTCAAATCGAAACCATTAGTATTGTGTATATAGTTAATGAATATGAAATATTTGCTTATGTGTACACAGGTCACTCTGTTGCTTCATTATTCTGATGAGTCAAATACGACTAAAGCAGGTGAGCCGAAATATAAAACTCTTAAGTTTAACCCCCTGAATGTAATTAAGATTACTGAACTTTAAGTAATAACATTCTACATATTTAACTTCCTGTATCCACAATAAAAATTTAAGACACGATAAAACTATCTAATTTAAAATGCGTTATTTGTTTTAACGTCCATTTTTTTTCATTTTCTATTGCAGATTCCAGATTTTGATAGCTTGCTCAAGAACACTTCAGCTATAATGGCAGATCTTAAAAGCATGAACGGATTTGACGCATTTCAATTTTTTATCTGTCAAAAAAATTTAAAAAAGATTTACTTAGCGATAAGAGAGAAATATGTAGAGTGTTGGAGGGAAAAGACAAAAACTTTCTTTCATTCTCTACGTGATTACAGTTATGCAGGTATGCATACACAGCGAAGTTAATTCCAAACTGTATTATTTAGTTTAGTTATGCTATGCTAATACATATACTCTCTCTGATTATACGAACAATTTAACATCATATATGTAGCCTACATATATATATATATAATATATATATTTATGTAATGTTCACTATAACGACTGTAAGCAATCGACCAATACATTTTGCAATACAGCTTTTCGTAAAATAATCCAACCTTCTCTTACATTTTGCACATTTGTTTTAAATGTTTTCTGATGTATCAACAATATCACAAAATATATTACATGCACAATAGTGTTATGCGTTCTCGTTATGCGTGTCTCTTCATGGGATACCTGGAGGGTCAAATCCAGGAAAAATACACTGGCAGAATTCCATGTTTTTATCGGCGGTACATTGATGATGGGTTAGGTATCACAGAGATGGCAGAAGAAAAACTGCAAGATTTCATATCATTCTGCAACAACTACCACCCAAACATTAAATTTACCTCTGAAATTTCAGAGAGTTCTCTTAACTTCCTTGATATGACAATATCGCTTAACACAACCAACGTTGGGACGACTGTATTCTACAAACCAACCGACTCACATTCATATCTGCTTTACTCTTCGTCACACCCCCCCCCCGGCCTGCAAAAATTCTATACCATTCTCACAATTATTAAGACTGCGACGTATTTGTCAAGATGATGACGACTTTTGGATCAAGGCCCATGAGCTACTACAGTTCTTCCGACTCCGGTCATACCCGGAGTATGTACTCCAGTCAGCACTACACCGCATAACAACTGTTGACAACCAAGCCTCCCTTTAACAATTTCCAAAACAAAAGTCAGATAGAACTAAACTTATCTTACCCTACCATCCTCATTCAGTTTTGGCTAAAAATATCATTATAAAAAATTATTCTATCTTCAAGTCAGACCCCCCATTTAGGCCATTTATTTCAACAGAATCCTTTGGTTGTGTATAGAAGGGAACGCAACCTTAGAGACCTGCCACCCACTACCAACACCGGTTTTGGCACCACTCCTTGTCCCCGTAAATGCAATACCTGTCATTTCACCCTTCAGGTTGAATCACTCCAGCTGCCGAAGGGAACCCTTAAAATTAAAAATCACTTCAACTGTGAGTCCCGCAACGTAGTTTACGTCATCAAGTGCAGGCGATGCAACATCTTTTATATTGGACAAACGGGAAAACGATTGTCTGACAGGGTTAGCCAACACCTACGATCAATCAACAATGAAGACGGTCTTCATGTGGCCAAACACTTCAACAAGAGTGGGCATGACTTAAAAAAGGACTTTTGTGTAACCACCGTTCGGTTTTGCCACAATTAAAAAAAACGCCTTAGTACTGAAACGAGACTAATACTTAAATTTGGTACATGGGCACCCGATGGCTTGAATGAACAGATATATTTCACCTAACAACCCCCCCCCCTCACGCATACACCACGCGCCCAACCCCACCCATATACGGTGTCCAATCGTCCTTCTCACGCGTCTTTTCTTTTGGATATCGTGGCTAGCAGACAAGACGTGTTTTCACTGTCGAGCTAAGTCAAAAAATGTGTTACTGTAGCAGACCTTGAAATTAATATTTCATAAAACTGCAATGATATTGAAGCCTAGTTTTCAAGTTCTACAACTCAGTATTCTTGTAAACTACAGATATTACTATAAACCACTTAAGAAAAGAAAATCTACTCAACACAACCACAGCTGGGTTTTCACTCTCATTAGTTCGTGATACACTATATCTATTTGTCAGTGGAAGTGACAAATGCTTAGAGTTTGCTCAGGTAATAACTTTATATAATCTGTCTTAACCTAAACAAATGACGTTGTAACCAATTTTGGTAAATTAATTATTAAAATCGAACGAAACAAAAATATTTCTTTCTCGAAACCGGTATTTTTCGATGACGATAAATATGGATGTGACTTTGTTACGAACATAAAAGTTTGCAAAAAGAATAGCAAGACATTTTGAGCACGTATGTCTTAAATACGACATGTTAATCTAAAACATGTTATATTAATCTGTTAAACACTTGTAACATTTTTTTGTATGAACTTTCATTTTTTAATAATTGATATAGCTTTTACAATAACATTGTGTTTGGATTATTACAACATAACTGGTAAGAAGTTATTGTGCCAAAAATTTATTGTGGAAAAGTTTCTTTAAATTCTGTATTAGTTGTGTCGGTCTGTATCTCAACAGCAGTGGATTCTTCGATTCGTTTATCAAGTCTTCGTACAAAGAACTAGTGTATTCATTTGATTCAGTAGATACCTGAGACACTTTTTGTTGGCTAGAATATATTTAACTAATGTTTTTGACTTGAAGCAGCAAATTAGTCGGGACTGAATGTATCGATTTATTTCTTTTTTTTTTATGTTCATCTCGACAATTGAGTGTTGTGGCTTTCAATTTTTAATGTTATTATGGCTTTATGTTTTAAATGTCTGTAGTAGATCTGACTTATGTGTTTTTTGTAACTATGCGTAGTCGTATAATAAAACCCCAACTATAACGTGTTTTTCTTATATTACAGCAATTGGCTAAATGTAGCGTGGTGGAATTATTTAACGAACATTTCACTTTACATAAAAATGTTGAGGTACTGTTCAACCATTATGTTTTAATGTTGAATTTGATAAAAAATAAAAATAAACTGTGTTATATAATAGCGTGTTAAATATGAAACATAAATATACACTAAAAGTAGTTCTGCTTTATAAATAATATATATGTGTGTGTGTATGTGTGTGTGTGTGTGTGAGAGAGTGATTATTTGCGTTAAACAAATTGTTATGATAAAGATGTTTTATCATGTGAATAACTAAATCAGCATACAGCCGTATTCTATTAATAAGTCTATTTTTTGTCTGATTGTATTGTGAATTTTGAGTTTAAAATACCAACCAGTATTATTTAAATAAAGACGGTTCATATTTAAATTTTTACCTTATATTATATTTCTGAATTAAGTATAACTTTACTGTTTAACAGAGCACTCAGTCACAATATGTTAATGGTAAAATGATTTTGACGTTAGACAACATAGCACGCAGGAAGGACGCCAAAAAATTGGTTTCTTTCCAAAATTTGAAGCATGTAAGTATTTTGTACTATTCTGTATAATAAACTTGTCTTATGTTGATTACGTGTGAAATGTTGTTTCCTTTTTTTTGAAAATCACTTCTTATCGCAATCGTTGCCATCTTGAGGCAACTATTGCAATCATACTATGGCCTATTTTCAGTATCTTGGTCATATCTTAAAACTACGGACGTTCACTCTTTTTGTTTTAGAAAAGAAAAGACAAGTTATGCTGAAGAACGATATTTTTTCTGTCAATCATTATGCTTTAGATATGTAGAGACAGGCTATTCGGAAGAACGATGTTTCTTTCTAGGAACAAAACATACAATGTGAAAAAATGTTTCGTTTCAACATGGTGGCAGAGTAAATATTACCATTTTATTAAATGTATACATTTTATTTGCAGACATTAATGGAACTAAAGTTTAAAGATTCTTATATTTCACTCATTGCAAAGATGATACTTTTGCAAATTATAGAAGATTCTGATACATTACTTGTAACAACAGGTATTTTTTATAAAGTGTTTACATAATTTGTTGTTAAGCAGGATGCATTGTAGAGGTTTCACTTATTTTTACGTTTTTTTTTGTAACATTCTTTAAAATGTTCAAACAAATTCTCTACCACGTTAATGAATTTATCCGATTGATATTTAAATTATATAATTCATTCATTTTATAAAAACGGGCTAAAACTGTATATTTAGGTGAAATACATTGTGTCTTGTGAAATACATTGTGTTTTGGTTGTCTCTTACAGTAAAATGTCCTTAAAACTATGTAATATTATTTACGTGATACTGTTTGATTTTACATTGTTATAAGTAGTTACGGTATTGCACCTAGAGATAGATCTTACATATTGCAAATTAAGGTTTACTTAAATAATATAGATGAAATACAAACCGTGATTGAATACATAAAAGAAGCGTGCAAAGTACCTGATAAACGCTATAAGGGATTCCATCGGTCTGAACTACTTCAAGCCCTAGCGAAATTTGCGAAACATCCTGAAGCCTGCCAGGAGGTAAATATTTTAATTTACGATTACATCTGTTATTTTTTAATAAACAGAAAAAACATACAATAAATTAAGCCTATCTGTCTAATAATGAAAACGTAATTTTAAAAATAAAACAACGCGGAAACCATACGTAATTATTGTATATTTAATAGCATGACTTTCTTCATTCTAAATTGCAATATTGACACTGTTCAGCATGTTTTTATATCGGTAATATTTTCTAAAATGTTTCTTCGTCAAACGACAATCTGCAAGGCAGCAGTAGTTTGATTTTGAAATACTTTCCCCTAGATGAGTTCCGAGCTCACAAACTTCTGATCCAAACTCTGGATTTTTAAAATTACCAATAATACTATCTCACCCTACCACTCACATCTATATTTCATTATAATTTAATGATTTATAATTATTTTCTTTCAACTTATATTTTACATCACAGATAATTATTAGAAACAAAAATATCGTAGGTTTAAAACTTTTTATTTTGTTTCTAATACAATATAGACAAAAGCAATATAGGAGTACAATATAGGAGTAATCTATTAATGCCGTCTTCGTGTCATATATATATATATATATATATATATATATATATATATATATATATATATATATATATATATATATATATATATATATATATATATATATATATATATATATATATATATATATATATATATATATATACGCATGTGGTCAAACCTTTACAAAAAAACGGAGTTCAGCTGGTAATTACTTACCAATTTTTTTAACCATTAAAACTTTCGCATCTCCGCAACAACACGTAAAGTAGCACTTTAACTTCTAACGTCAGAATAGACTTTCGGCTTCATTTAATAAATAAATTATAGTGCTCAGTACACCTAAAGGAATAGTGTGTTGTAACCAGACAAATGTTTATAGCTATCAAAATTTATATCAATTTGCCAAATGTGTTCAGAATGTAGGTGGATGTCAATTTCTTATTGTTGTGTATAGAGTAAACTGTTTTTTTTTACTTATTGACGATTGCATATAGATTCTAACATAACTCTAAATGTTTTCATCCAAGGTATTTTTATAAAAAAATGTTATTGTCATTGCGTAATCTAAATTTTTAAAATGTTTGTTTGTAAACATAAGAGAATTAATAGGATATAAGACATTAAATATATGATCATTTATTGTGCTTTAGATTACGTGTAAATGTTAATGTCTTTTGTAATATGTACAGATCATTCCTTTACTTGACACATTGAATAATGTTCTTGATGAAGACGATCTGGAGGAATTGGAACACACGACGGAATGTTTGAAAGAAATGAGTGGAAATTTAGAGGCAAGCCAACTAATTTTAACAAATCAAGATTTAACATCGAGACTGGTCCAGCTAGATAATTCTGGAAATAGTGACATTGATCAAAATATCAACGACATATTTTGGAAAGGCGGAAGATCAACCGGGATTCTGACTACTATATCAGGTATTGATATGCATAGGGTTTATTGGCGATTGACATAACTATATTTACACGCTATTAATTTGCTATATAAAATTATGTATGTCATATTATTATAGACTTACCTGTCATTGCTATTTATAATCATCTTACAAAATTGTGATTCCAAGAATTATAATATATATTTTCTTATCAGGCAAAGTTGTATCTGATGAATTTCCAAAGCATTTTGAAATTGAAACAGATGATATTGGAAAAAGTTTTTTCGGGAGTGTACATCTTGTCAAAGACACGCAAAAACCTGAGGAACGAAAGTTTGTAGCCAAAAAACTCAAAAATCTTGCACAAATGGTAGTACATTTTTTTAGAATGATTTAAAATGTTTTTTTCTTTGTGTTACCATTTCATAGTTTATGTTATTACAAATTATGTTTCAAATATATTTATACAGGCTATCTCTCTGCATGAAGCTGAGGTTCTGTTAAAGACAAAGCATCCACGGATTGTACAATTTCATGGATTTATGAAACAAGACGACACTTTTATCATCTTTTTGGAATATTTAAAACATGTAAATAGTGATTATGTTATTATATGGTTTAATTTTTCTTTATATTTATGCTTAATATACAATTTTTCTTATTAGTATCTGTGATTAAAATAATTTGTCATGATAAAGTTACTAAATTAGTATCATTTTACTTTAACATGGAATAAAGGTTGATAAAAAAACTACGGTTATAAACAGTTATAAGGTAAATTATGAATATTTACATATACTTCTATAAAATATATTCTTTTAACAGGGAACGCTGGCAACATTTGTTTCAAGGAGAGGTTTTTTAGAAGAGACGTTGACGCGACAATTTACAATTCAAATTCTTGATGGTGTACAGTACCTGCATAAAAATAATATTATTCATAGGGATATAAAAGGTGATAATGCACATTATTATTGAAAATATGAGCTTGTTAAAAAAAATAGATCGAAGAGAATTGATATGTAAGCGATTTTCTTAATCTATCTACACTGCTACTATTCGGGAAAAAAATAAACAGAAAATGTATTAACTCTATAAAAACTTACCACTACCAAACAATGATTATACTATTTTCGTTACATTCTATTTAATCATAGTGTTGACTGTAAAATGGTGAATTTTCAAATTCAGTGAAGAACAGAGGTGTAGCGAGGGGGGGGGGGGGGGGGGTTCGGGGGGTGACACCAAGGCAAAAAATAGCAAAATATATAGAGAAAAACTTGAGGGGGTGCAAATTGAAAGTTTGAGGGGGGGGGGGTGCAAATCGAAAACCTGAGGGGCGGGGTGCAAATCGAAAGTTTGAGGGGGGGGGGGGTTGCTAATCAAAAATTTGTCACCGGGAAGGGTTGCTACGCCTCTGGGGGGGTCGACACCATTAAGTGCCGCACCGGGTGACACCCGACCTCGCTACGCCACTGGTGAAGAATAATAACTTTTATCTGCTTTCCCACTTTTTAAAAATATTATCATGAAAATGCAATATTACGTTACATTTAGGCAACAACATTTTAATGGTAGATGAGAGTGCCGTGAAGTTGACAGATTTTGGAATCTCCGAGTTTATGGATGACCATGTTGCGGCAACAGATGTGGGAACAGTGAGGTATATTGCGCCTGAATTAATTACTTCAGACGACGGCAGGATAACTAATTACACCAGCAAGGCTGATATTTGGTTTGTATTTATAAAAATAAAAATTACACTTTTGAAATATATTTATGTTTTCAGTTCAATCTTTGCATTGCTACGGTTTTTTTTATTTTATTTTGATAGCTAGGATTTCATTATTATACAATTTTTTATTTAACAAAATGTGCAAAAATAAAAAGTTGGTGCTATTTTATCATTAATAAAACCTAAAGTATTGCAGTATACTCAATGTACAAAAGAAATATTGTAGATGGTATACTGCTTAACACATGTGGAAAGTTTATATTTATATGACAAAGGGTTCCAGAGCCTTAGTTATTTGAGTGTTTAATTTTGCGTAAAAATAAAAAGTTAGGAGAACGTGAAAAGAAGGTTGGAAAAGGCACTGTGCGCCTCCGCTTATAGAAAACAGAAAAAGACATCTT
>NW_026732153.1:290000-365449 GCF_028476545.2 Physella acuta | reverse complement strand
AATCCGGTTGCTCTGCGGAACAATCAATATTTCGCTCTCTCCCCCATTAATCCCTAGTTATCGCAAATAAGCACCTCTGCCATTGGCGGTCGCTTTTTACCCAGTCTCTGTAAACTTAAATTGTATTTTATTTTCACAAAATAGATGTTAAACAGTTAAATTAATTTGTAGCATTTAATTAATCAGTGAATAATCTAATAGTGCGACTCAGAAACAGCTTTTTATTTTTTGAAATTATTTTTATCCAGTTGGCCTCCCCCCCCCCCCTCTAAAGTCGGAGCACTCCTTTAGCTACGCTTCTGCTAGATGACCCATATTATAAGGACAGTTTTCTGTAAAGCACCCGCTTGCTCTGATCACAAGATCAATCTGTCTCCAGGTAGTGCACGTTTTCTTCTTTAACTTTATCACCATTCACATTCTTTCCCCTCACTTTGTGTTGTCCTTCACCTTTATCAAGTTCGTAACCTTTTCATAGGTCATCCTAGCCTCTCCTCTTCGTCATAGGATTACCAACTTCTAATACAACATTGGCGAGACTAGTTTTATTTATAGATCTAGATCTAGATCTAGTCCCTTGTATTGATGTAGTGATCTATATTCTCTATAATGTTAGGTAAAGGTAAAAATACAGGAAGTTTCGTGGGGGGGGGGGGGGGGGGGGGGGTTCTAATGTCTGGAATGTATTCGAGGGTCGTCATATTATGATCGTTTGGTATAGGTTATAGGTTTATATAATTTATATCGTTCGAACATAAAAATTAAAACAATAACCCGGTTATTTAGAACAAAAAAAGAGGTGGTTACATATTATAAAACTATGAGGTGGTTATATAAAATAAGGAGAAGTTTAATAGTTATGTAATACGCCCGGAGAATAATACAGGTATGCTATCAAGTTGTTTTCTGCAGGTATAAGTTAGGATTAGGGTTAAATTAGGATTAGGGTTGGAGTCAGGATTTCAGAGGCTTGAATTTTCGGAGGGGGGGGGGGTACATGCAACTTTCGTGGGGCTGGAGACTGGTAAAACTATAATTTTTTTTTCTATAAAGTGTATAACTTTTCTACAAGATGTTGGTATTTTTTAAAAGTACCGAGAAGAATCACTTTTCTTCGTTCCACGGCGGAAATTTATACTCACGGCAAGGGTCATAGCTAAGGTAAGAAAAATTAGATTCGATAAGCTCCTCCGGAAAACATAAAATTTACCAGATAAATAATATGCCGAATTATTAAACCATGATAACTGTTAGCTGCGCATAGCTTTACCTTATGACTTATTCTAAATATTGCTCCTATAAAAAATTCTTATTCTAATACTATGCTGGATAACAGTATCGTATCGATATTTTATCTTACGAGTATCGCATTTAAGTCCAAGGTTAGAATTATTGTAACTAGAGTCGGAGTTAGAGTTACCATCACGGCTAGGGTTAGGCTAAGTGATGGGAGTTATATCCAGGGTTTTGGATACGGCAATGATAATAAAAGACAAGTTCGTCTTGTAATATTGTTTTGAAAATGTTGGTTGTAAAGGTTGGTTGTGGAACGGCGTGGTCGGGTAATAGTGCGCATGATTGCTACAAAGGTCCCGAGTTCGGAAAGATGAGGCCCGACAGCTAAGGACAGCAACTCGTCTAAGAGAGACAACTCAGTCAAACAACTACTGCGTGATAGTTTCTTCTTGGGTGGGCGATGGAGGTAAATCCAGAAAAAAAATCATGCTTAAGTCGGAGTCAACGGGCGAAATGACACATAGCAGGTTGACACGTAATACTTAATTGTGTTGGAGAAAATCCCTTCCAAGATTACAATTAAAAACACTAAAGTGGGTACGTTTGACCGATAAGAACCGGATATTTTGTCTCGCTTCCTATTCACTTTGTTGATAGCTGGCCAACATTACAGCGATCGTTACAGTTATCTTTCAAATTTTGAAGTACGATGTTCGCAATTTTCCGGAATGTTGTATTTTCCCCACAGGAAATCATTTCAAATCAAACCGCTGGCTAAAAATAGAATCAACTGTAACACCTTGTGTTGTTGTAGAAGATCTATATACTGTTAATTAATTCGACGAAGCTAATTCAATCAAATAGTCGGGAGAAAATATTAAACAATATCTTCTTTCTTCTTCTTCTTCTTCGTTCTTAATTTTTAGTGTTTAAAGGGATCAAGCTTTATCTGCCATAGGGTTTGAAATCGAGACTTTTTTTTAGAAATTAACAACCATGAGCTTTGCCGACGCGACCAACTGGTTATGCGCCATTGAGGCAATTGACTCCGATTTCAGCCTGCTTGTCTTTTTTAGAATTGCTTCCAAACTACAAGGCAGTTGTTTGAACTCGAAACTTTTCGTTTTAGCAACGATGAGCTTTACCGACTCGACCACGCCGACCCCATTTAAAGATTATCAAAGTCAGTGCTATATAGTATTTATATATGCAGCCCAGTCCCCATGCAAATGTGTATATCGCTAAACCTAATTATGGTAGTCCTAGATGTGAGGGTGGGGGTGATTAAGAGATGATAACCCGCCTGGTTATAGTTTTGTGAAATGATCAAACACACAGTGGCGTAGGCAAGGGGGGGGGGAGGCGCCAAAGTGAAAGTTTGTCCCGAGGGGGGGGGGCCAAATTGAAAGTTTGTCCCTGGGCGCCGTAAGGGTCGCTACGCCTCTGGTAAGCTGACCGTCCCACGTGACCGGTCAGCTCCTGCATTTCCATTGGTCTGTTGAACCAACTAAACTATAGTCTGTTTCTACCATCTACTCGACTTCTAACCTAAAGTAGCGTCATCACACTTAACATACTATGGATACCGGCTGTGATTTACAGCCACTTTATTTTTTAAAAAAAAAAGCCCTTGTTCATAGAAAATATGACGCCGCACTTCAGTCTACCCCATCAATCACAACTGTAATTTTTTTTCTTTTTATTGAAAAATTGCTGAAACCGGTAAAAATGGAATAGCCTACACTGATCACTTTTTAATACAATTTAACATAGGTCATTTTAAAAATGGCTAAAAGTTCTAACTTACTAAAGTGTCGTCGCAATTTCTGACCCCCCCCCCCCCACCCCTCCTCACCCATACTATCAACTAGTCTTACAGAGAATACAGACGAACCCTAAATAATCCACTTCCTATTTTTAACGTCTAAATAACCAAGGGAGACAACCCATAAGAATGTCATAAATGTCATTAAAATCCAGAAATTACGGACGAACCCTAAATGATTTACTTCCCATTTACTCTTCTGAATAAGAAAGGGATACAACCCATAAATATTTTATAAAAGTTATAAAAATCCAGAAAATTGTATATTCATAGAGATAGCATTATTTATCATAAGTCAACTGTGCATTTTAAAATTGTTATGTAATTGATTATTAATGTCTTCTTTATGCTCCAATATATAATTATTATAAGACTCTATTTTAAAATGTGGACGCTTAGCTTAATTTTAATATTTTTTAGACTAATGTAAGATCCACCATATTATCTATTAGTTACAAGCAATAGCCGTCTTTTGGGATCCAGAAAAACTTATTATCATTATTATAAAACCCAGTCTAAATTTAAAGAAAAAATTATATTTAGACGTTTTGTATTAGATCTATGTATAAGTAAACCATCTTAAATGAATGAAAGCAGGCTACAAGTAAGAAAGAAATATTACTATTGTAAATCTGTATCAGTCCTCACAAGCCGATGATGAAAACTGTAATACTAAAGCGAACACACAACTGACGCTATAAATTACGTGTCTGAGTCAAAAAAAAAAAAAAAAAAAATATTATAAAACCCAGTAATCCTAGATACGGTTCGTAACTTTTTTGAGCCGGAAGAACCTAAAGTTACAATTTATATAAGTTCTCAGTTTTCAAAGAGCCACTAACATATTTATTTCAATAATTTGTTATTTGAATAGGATTAGATATATACATTTGAATTTCGATTTTAAATAAATAGCTTTAAATATGAAATAATATTTATACTTAAAAAACATACTAATATTTCGCACAAAAAAAAAATAAGAAAGTATTTTAGTTAGCTCTGCTATGATAAAATTAGTAATAAAAAATATAACTATACGACTATCCCAGGGGTCGGCAACCTTTTGATACGCAAGAGCCAAAAGCTACAATTTACAAAAATTCCCAGTTTTTAAAGAGCCACTAACATTTTTATTTCAATATTTGGTATTTGATTAGGATTAGGTAAATAAAGTTGGTTATTTAAAATAAATAGCTTTAAATATGAAATAGTATTTATTCATATAAAAACATAGACACTTTTCGCCAGAATAATAAAATTAGTAATCAAAAAATATTATTCCAGGACCATCTCAATCCACTTTAGAAGCTGTTAATTTGTATTTTTTTCTTTACGGATATCACCGGCTCAGGATGTGTCTCCCATTAGCCAGGCGGGCCTCAACCCGGCAAACAACTTCTAACTGGCTTGGATATCGGTTTGAATAACTTGCATCGTTCGCTTCTGTCCTTTGGTTCTCATCTGGCTTATCTTCCACCCCACTGAACGCAGTAAAAATGAAATTATATAACTATTAATATTTGTCCAAGGAGCTGGAGAGCCGCATCTGGACGTCAAAAGAGCAACATGCGGCTCGCGAGCCGCAGGTTGCCAACCCCTGGACTATCCCAATCCACTTTAGAAGTCAAAAAGTTTTTTTCTTTATGGACACCACGGGCTCAGGCTCCCTAGCCAGGCAGCCTTTAACACGACAAACTCCGACTAACTTGCTTGAGAAATGGTTTGATTACCGTGTACCGGTCGCTTCGTCTTCGGTTGTCACAGGGCTTATCTTCCACCCCACTGAACGCAGGGGAAACTTGTATCCCATCGTCCGGTACGTGGCTCAACCGTAGGAAGCTAATAATTTAAAAAAAAAAACACGTCACTCAGGTCAAATAAATGCATACTGACCGATTGAGAAATCCATTCTGTTTAAAATAACATTCCACATTTAACGATATTCGAAAAAATCGGCACTTCGACAGTGGCAAGCATGGAATTGTTGCCATAGGGCTGGTCACAGCACGGCTTTGGGGCTGGGCCTGGTGTCCAAGCGGCTGTCAGCTGTCCATTTACTGTCTACCTCACCTACTCTCAGTTTTCTCTGATGAGTGTTTTAACCCTATTTAAAGTTGTTTTTCTTTATAATACTTTTAATGAGTTTTGAAAATAATATAAAAATAATTATTAATATTTGCGCATAGAACTGGTGAGCCGCATCTTGACATCAAGAGAGCCGGATGCGGCTCGCGAGCCGCAAGTTGCCGACCCCTGTCCTAGATAACCCAGGCGAAGCTCCAAATCCGGTTACTCAGCGGAACAATCAATATTTCTCTCCCTCCCCCATTAATCCATAGTTATCTCAAATAAGCGCCTCTGCCATTGGCGGTCGCTTTTTACCCAGTCACTGTAAACTTAAATTGTATGTTATTTTCACAAAATGGATGTTAAACAGTTAAATTAATCTGTCGTATTTAATTATCTTAATCAGTGAATAATTTAATAGTGCGACTCAGAAACAGCTTTTTATTTTTTGAAATTATTTTTATCCAGTTGGGCCTCCCCCCCCCCCCCTCTAAATTCGGAGCACTCCTTTAGCTACGCCTCTGCTAGATGACCCATATCATAAGGATAGTTTTCTGTAAAGCACCCGCTTGCTCTGATCACTAGACTGATCACTGATCAGTCTCCAGGTAGTACACATTTTCTTCTTCAACTTTATCACCGTTCACATTCTTTCCCCTCACTTTGTTGTCCTTCACTTGTATTAAGTTCGTAACCTTTTCATAGGTCATCCGCGCTTCTCCTCTTCGTCATAGGATTACCAACTTCAAATACAACATTGGCGAGACTAGATGTATTAATAGTTCCTTGTTTAGATCTAGATTCTCTATATTATTTTAGGCAGTAGCGTACGCAGGGGGGGAGCAGGGGGAGCGACCGCTCCCCCTCTGGCCATTTTAAGCAAAGTGGCGCCTTTTTGGAAACTTTTTAAACTCAAAGTTTTAAACATTGATATTGTTAAAAAATTATCTTTGGTCGGCACATTTGAAACGTAAATCTCTGTGAATATTGTTTTTGCAATTACCAGTAAAAGGTGTGTGAGCAATACAGTGATCTAACCCATACCTTCTCATTATGTCAAAAATTATGTTTAAAGAACACAAAAAGTCAGTAGCTAATAAAAAAGTGCATGATTTGAAATATAAGACCGATATTTTAGTTACGTGTGGGCTATTATTCCGATTCTGTTACTTCTACATTGAAAAGCTGGCTTTTATACCAACTCTGATTTTTAAAAACTTTTATTATGTTGTGATACTTTAGCATTTATGATGACAATATATTTAGTTTTGATTGTAGACAAAATATTTTTGTAAAAACGAATAGTGTTAAGCAACTTTATTAGATTCTAAAGTAATTATTGATTTGTTTTGATATTTATAATAAAATATGTAGACATATACATATTTAAATTAAGATATTGATTATTTCCCCTTTTCGCTAGTCTTAATAGATGTCCCAGGAATTATTATGTAATTTTTTTACAAGGATTATTACGAACCAGATTATGCCGCGTTAATTGTTTTTGTTGTAATATATATAAATATATAAATATACATATAAATATATATATAAATATATATATAAATATATATATATAAATATATATAAATATATATATATATATATATATATATATATATATATATATATATATATATATATATATATATATATATATATATATATATATATATATATATATACATATATATATATACTTGTATAGAAGATCTTACAAATTCGGCGCCTTTTTTTTCCATTTCCGCTCCCCCTACACCAAAAACCTGGATACGCCTCTGATTTTAGGTAAAGGTAAAAATACAGGAAGTTTCGTGGAAAGGGGGGTAGGGGGGGGGGACTTCTTATGTCGGGAATATATTCAAGGTCCTGATGTTAGGAAGTTTTGGTTTAAGTTTATTTAACTTATACAGTTCGAATCTAAAAACGAAAACAATATATATCGCGGTTATTAAAAAAGAGGTGGTGACATTATAAAACTATGAGGTGTTTATATAATATAAAGAGATGGTTGTATAAAACGACCGTAGAATAATAAAGGTATGCGAGAAAGTAGTTTTCTGTCGGTGTAAGTTAGGATTAGGGTTAAGTTAGGAATAGGGTTGACGTCAGGATTTCAGAGGCCTGAAACTTCCGGAGGTGGGGTACGTGCAACTTTTGTGGGGGCGGACACTGGTAAAACTATTTTTTTTCCTATAAAGTGTATAACTTTTCTACAAGATGCTGGTATTTTTTATAAAGTACCAAGAATAATCACTTTTGTTCGTTCCACGGCAATTTATACTCACGCTAAGGGTCAGAGTAAAGGTTAGGGCATTGATACCAGAAACATTAGATTAGGGTCGTCACAATTTCTGAAGCCCCCACACTCCCCCTCACCCATGCTATCTACTATTGTTACATAGAATGCAGACGAACCCTAAATGATCAACTTTCTATTTTAAACGTCTAAATAACCAAGGGAGACAACACATAAGTATGTAATAAAAGTCATTAAAATACAGAAAATACGGACGAACCCTAAATTATTTACTTCCCATTTTAATCTTTCAAGCAAACAAGGGAAACAACCCATATATATTTCATAAAAGTTATTAAAATCCAGAAAACTGTGTAGTAATGGAGTGATCATTATTTATTATTATTTAACTGTGCATTTTAAAATTACTATGTAATATTATTATGTAACTGATTACTAATGTCGTCTCAATGCTTCAATGTTGAATTATTGTGTGACTCTATTTTAAAATGAGAAGCCTTAGCTAAATTTTAATATTTTTTAGAAAAATATAAGATCCACCATTTATCTTTGATAACAAACAGTGTCCATCTGCTACAATCCAAAAATATTTATTCTTATTTATTCTTGCCTTAAAACACGCAGTCACCCTCTCCACGCCTCGTCAGACACATTTACCCACTCCCCCCTCTCCCCCTCTATCCACTTACCCTTAGACATGAAAACACCACTTTCCCTTTAACTGTTCCAACGACCCCACCACCCACCCCAACATCAATTTCGAATATCTATTCATTTACTTTTTAAAGTTCTAAATCTTGTTTTTTCCCCTCCTTTTTACACAGCAACCCTTTGAAAACTCAATGCGACCAGTACATAAATAAACACTCTTTTAACTAGTCAACTTATTTTGTTTCCCTACATTGAAAATGCTCCACTGGCCCTTTGTCATTCTCGGAAAAATATCCTTTCCACTCCCCACCCAGACTTTTGACACGTTTATTTGACCTTCACCCCTTTTACTGCCATCTTTTGTAATTTTTGTTATAATCATATACATGACATCATGTAAATATTCTTTATGTACATGTTTAAAAACTTTCGTTTTCTTTTGAAACTATGTAAAAAAAATGTGATGTTGATGTACTTGTTTTAATTGCAAATAAAAGTATTAAAAAAAAAAAAAAAAAAAAAAAAAAAGAATAAAAAAAAAAAAAAAAAAATATTTATTCTTATTATAAAACCTTTTAATCCTAGATCTGGGGTCGGTAATCCTTTGAGCCGGAAGAGCCGAAAGATACAATTTAGAAAAGTTCTCAGTTTTTTAACAGCCACTAACATTTTTATTTCAACATTGTGGCATTTTAATAGGATTAGATACATACATTTGAACTTTGATTTTAAATAAATAGCTTTAAATAAGAAGTAATATTTATAAATTAGAAATCAAATAATATAAGTATACGACTATCCCAATCAACATTAGAAGCATTAGAAGCTCCAAATCCGGTTGCTCTGCGGAACAATCAATATTTTGCTCCCTCCCCTATTAATCCCTAGTTATCGCAAATAAGCACCTCTGCCATTGGCGGTCGCTTTTTACCCAGTCTCTGTAAACTTCAATTGTATTTTATTTTCACAAAATAGATGTTAAACAGTTAAATTAATCTGTAGTATTTAATTATCTTTATCAGTGAATAATTTAATAGTGCGACTCAGAAACAGCTTTTTATCTTTTGAAATTATTTTTATCCAGTTGGCCTCCCCCCTCCCCTTTAAATTCGGAGCACTCCTTTAGCTACGCCTCTGCTAGATGACCCATATTATCCAAAGAATAGTTTTCTGTAAAGCACCCGCTTGCTCTGATCACAAGATTGATCTGTCTCCAGGGAGTGCACATTTTTTTCTTTAACTTTATCACCGTTCACATTCTTTCCCCTCACAGTACATGCAACTTTCGAGGGGGCGTACACTGGTAAAACTATATGTTTTTTCTATAAAGTGTATAACTTTTCTACAAGATGCTGGTATTTTTTATAAAGTACCGAAAATAATCATGTTTCTTCGTTCTACTGAAATTTATACTCACGGCAAGGGTCAGAGTTAAGGTAAGGGCATTGATACCAGAAAAATTAGTTTCGATACGCTCTACGGGAAAACATAAAAGTTACCAGATAAATAATATGCCTAATAACTAATGCATGATACTTATTCTATACGCCTAATTCTAAACATTGTCCCTATAGAGAAATTCTAATTGTAATACTATGCTGAACAATAGTATCGTATCGATGTTTTTTTCTTACGAGTATCGCATATAAGTCCAATGCCAGTCAGAATTAGTAATGGGATGGAGATATATCCAGGTTTTTGGATACGGCAACGATACTAAAAGAGAAGTTTGTACTGTATTGTTGCTGTCTTTGGAAGCTAGATAGTAAAGGTTGGTTGTAAAGGTTGGTTGTAAAGGTTGGTTGTAAAGGTTGGTTGTAAAGGTTGGTTGTAAACAGGGGCGTAGCGAGGGGGGGGGTGGGGGGCGGGGGGTGCGGACCGCACCGGGTGACACCATTTAGGGGGGTGACACCAAGGCAAAAAATAGCAAAATATATAGAAAAAAACTCGAGGGGGGGGGGATGCAAATCGAAAGTTTGAGAGGTGGGGGGTGCAAATCGAAAATTTGAAAGTTTGTCCCTGGGAAGGGTCTCTATGCCTCTGGGGGGTGACACCATTAAGTGCCGCACCGGGTGACACCCGACCTCGCTACGCCACTGGTTGTAAAGGTTGGTTGTAAAGGTTGTTTGTAAAGGTTGGTTGTAAAGGTTGGTTGTAAAGGTTGGTTGTAAAGGTTGGTTGTAAAGGTTGGTTATAAAGGTTGGTTGTAAAGGTTGGTTGTAAAGGTTGGTTGTAAAGGTTGGTTGTAAAGGTTGGTTGTAAAGGTTGGTTGTAAAGGTTGGTTGTAAAGGTGGGTTGTAAAGGTGGGTTGTAAAGGTTGGTTGTGGAACGGCGTGGTCGGGTAGTAGTGCGCATGATTGCTAACTCAAAGGTCCCGAGTTTGGACAGATGAGGCTCGTCAGCTGAGGACAGCAACTCATCTAGGAGAGAAAACTTCAAAATCAAACAACTACTGCGTTATAGTTTACGAGCCGATCCGCAGCGTATCATACGCTGCTATTTAGTTGTTTTATTTTCTACTTTTCAGTTATTCATAATTTGTGAATTCGACAATACCAACGCTGCCACTGAAATTGTTCGCCTTAAAACACTATCAGTAGCTCGTTAAGGACGATAACCCCCCCCCCCCCTCTTTCCCCCACCCCCTAACCCCTAACCGTGGAAGTAAACTCCTCTTAGTTACCTGCCCTAAGTTTAAAATCGTTTCAAACTAAATTATCTGCCCCTAATAACCGTCACTAAACCCGGTTCTACGATTGTAAACATTTAGCGTGAACCACAGCTCACCAGACCGTGTAGGGGTGGGGGTGGTATGGAGCGCACTTACAGCTTGGTGTTTTCTATCGTCTATATGAAGAGAATTATATATATACGAGCCGACCCGCAGCGTATCATACGCCGCTATTTAGTTGTTTTATTTTCTACTTTTCAGTAATTCATAATTTGTGAATTTGACAGTACCAATGCTGCCACTGAAAATATTTGCTTTAAAACACTAACCCCCCCCCCCCCCTTTCCCCTAACCCAGACCCTACACCCCCCCCCCCCCCCCCGTGAAAGCAGCCTCCTCTTATTTATTTCTTAGTTACCTCCTGTAAGTTTAAAATCGAACTAAATTATCTGCCCCTAATAGAAACCCGGCTCTACGGTTCTACGATTTGTAAACATTTAGCTTTGTAAACATTTAGCGTGACCACAGCTCACCAGACAATGTGGGGGTGGTGTGGGGGTGGTAGTGATAGTGATAGAGAGAAAGAGAGGGGACTGCAAGGAGGCGCTTGCAGCTTGTTTTCTAACGGCTCCCAGAAGAGAATTATATATATAGATAGATTGTTGGCTGGGCAAGGGATATGGAAACAAATCAAGGGAAAAATCAGGCTAAAGTTTGTGTCAACGGGCCAAATGGCGCATAACATGTTAACACGTAATACTTTATTGTGTTGGAGAAAATCCCTTCCAAGATTACAATTAAAAACGGTAAAGTGGGTACGTTTTACCGATAAGAACCGGAGATTTTGTCTCGCTTCTTATTCACTTTGTTGATAGCAGGCCAACATTATAGCGATTGTGACAGTTATCTTTCAAATTTTGAAGTACGATGTTCGCAATATTTTCGGGACGTTTTATTTTCCCCACAGGAAATAAAAATAATTTCAAATCAAACCGCTGGCTAAAAATAGAAACAACTGTAACCCTTGTGTTTTTGTCGAAAATCTATATAATGTTAAATAATTCGGCGAAGCTAATTCAATCCAATATTTGTAGAGTCGGGAGAAAATATTAAAGAATATCAAAGTCAGTGTTAAATAGTATTTGTATATGTAGCCCATTCCCCATGCAAATGTGTATATCTCTAAACCTAATTATGAAACTAATCTTAAACATACTATGGATACCGGCTGAGATTTAAAGCCAGAGGCGTAGAGAGCCCGGGGACAAAAATTCAATTTGACGCCCCCCCCCCCCCCCCCCCCAATTTTTTTTTTTATATTTGTAATTCAAAACTGCAGCTAAATTGAGCTTTTAATTTTTTTCCCAACCCACTTTGGCGCCCCTATGGTCGGCACCCGAGGACATATGTACCCCCCCCCCCCTTCCGCCGCTACGCCTCTGTTTACAGCCAAAAAACAGCCCTTCCTAATAGAAAATATGACGTCACACTTCACCCTACCCCGTCAATCCTAATTGTAATTTTTTTTTTATCTGCAATTTCTGTTTTGAAAAATTACTGAGCCCGATCAAAATGGAGCACACTGATCACTTTTAATTACAATTTAAAATAGGTCATTTTAAAACGCGAAAAACGGGCTAAAAGTTTTAACATACTCAAGTGTCGTCGCAATTTCTGACCCCCCCCCTCCTCTAACCCATGCTATCTACTAGTGTTACAAAGAATATAGACGAACCCTAAATGATTTACTTCCCATTTTTATCTTCTAAATTATCAAGGGAAACAACCTATAAAAATGTCATAAAAGTTATTAAAATCCAGAAACTTGTATATTAATAGAGATAGCAAACTTTATTATACGAAAACTGTGCTTTTTAAAATAGTTATGTAAATAATTATAATGTCTTCTTAATTGCATAAATGTAGAACAATTGTATGACTCTATTCTAAAATGTGGACGATAAGGTTAATTTTAATATTTTTTAGGTCAAAATAAGATCCACCTTTTGATGAACGATGATAAACAGTGGCCGTCTCTAGGAATAATAAAAAGCTATTATTATTAAAAATTATGACCCAGGCGAAGCTCCAAATCCGGTTGCTCAGCGGAACAATCAACATTTTGCTCCCTCTCCTATTAATCCCTAGTTATCGCATATAAGCGCCTCTGCCATTGTCGGTCGCTTTTCTTTTTACCCAGTCTCTGTAAACTTCAATTGTATTTTCACAAAATCGATGTTAAACTGTTAAATTAATCTGTAGTATTTAATTATCTTAACTAGTGTCGACCCCACCCCCCCCCTCCGGCAATCGGGGACAAACTTTCAATTCCCCCCCCCCCCCCCCTCCCTCCCATATATTTTATTATGTTTATTATTCAAAACTGCAGCTAAAATGAACTTTTAATTTTTTTTAAACCATTTTGGAGCCCCTAAGGTCGGCGCTCGGGGACATATGTGTGAAATCACGTGTAGGTCACGGAGGATTAATCACGTGACAGGTATATTGGTCACGTTCCACTGCACGTGACACATTACCTTTACGATTTATTGACGACTTGACGCTATGCCGTGTGCTTATCTTTATCTTCTACCTGTACAACGTGTAAAAACCTGCCTAGATCTACGCGCTGTACAATATGTCCACCTGACCTCACCTGTGTAATCATTTTAATGCCCCCCCCCCCCGCGCTCTTTAATTCACTGGCCTATTTAATCGCTGTAGGTGTCTAAGCAATGACGTCACAATACCATACCTGTCTGCCGATTCCTAAAAATGACAAAGTAAAAGATCCCTAGAATGGTATGGTTGGGCTGTTGTTATATTTATATTTTGGTAGATATGGCTGACCTGAGGACGCAGGTGACCTTTAGACTAGATTGGTCTTAAGATTAAACTGACGTAAGGACTGTCCTTGGCACTGAAAAAAAAACAGAGCCCTTGAGACTAGACTGGCCTTAATACTAGAGTGACCTTGAGAGTATAATTTTAAAACTCGACTGAGTAACCTCGAAACTATAACGACCTTAGGACTAGACATTTTAGCTATCAGCATTTTAGCTATCTACATTTTAGCTATCTACATTTTAGCCATCTACATTTTAGCTGTCAACCTTTTTAGCCGTCAACATTTTAGCCATTTACATTTTAGCTATCTACATTTTAGCTATCTACATTTTAGCTGTCAACCATTTTAGCCATCTACATTTTAGCTATCTACATTTTAGCTATCTACATTTTAGCTGTCAACCTTTTTAGCCGTCAACATTTTAGCCATTTACATTTTAGCTATCTACATTTTAGCCATCTACATTTTAGCTATCTACATTTTAGCTGTCTACATTTTAGCTATCAACATTTTAGTTGTGTATATTTTTGTTATCTGTGCCTACATTTTAGTTATCAACATTTTTGTCATCAACATTTTAGCCATCTACATTTTAGCCATCAACATTTTAGCTATTAACACTTTAGCCGTCACCATTTTATCCATATCAATACAAACAAGTAGCCTTAAATGTCATTCATCATCATCATTTTTCCTATGTGGCCCCTGGGGAGCAGAGGGCTACATCTCCATCGGACTTGGTTTTGGGCTGCTCCCTTTATCAGTGCCCACATGAGCCCAGCGGCCTTTGCCTTTTACTCTAACGTTCTTCTCCACGATCTCTTTGGCCGACCCACTTTCCTTTTCCCTAAGAATTCCAGTCCATAGCATTTTTTTTTCAATATTATCTTCTTCTTTCTTAAAGGTATGTAAATGTAGTAGCCATTAAAATGGTAGCCATTGTTAGCTTGATAGACAAGAAAGTGATACCACTAATATTGTTAGCCGTAAAAGTCATTAAATTAGTAGCCATTCACCTATTCGACCTGTGTACTTCTTTGAGTTGGTAGAAAGTCGCATGAAAACTGTAGCAGTTAGCCGTGAACCCGGTAGCCATTAATCTGGTAGCCATTAATCGGGTAGCCCCCAACCTCTGTACAGAGTGAGTAGTATCTGGCTGTTGATCTGCTAATCAAAACAAATCATACCTAATATTTGTTCTCTTGCAAGCAGACTGGCGAATGAATTAAATAGAAACACATAAAGTGATTATACGTTGAATAAAGCACACATTTTATACATAACCATACGAATAGAGAATGTAAACAGCTTAACATTTAGAAATTAATGTTTGTTTGATGATACCCTGACGATCTATAGGGCAAGTGAAGTAGAGTTCATTTGTTTCTGTGACCTCAGCATATGAGGTATGCCCAGCCTAATGTTGGGTGGACTCAGGGGCGGTCTACTGACTTGAATCCAGATTCGAGCTCGAGACTTACGGGTTAGCAGTCCAGCTCTCTACCGCTAGACCACTCCGTCTAATAGAAATTAATAGTTTTGCGTAAAATTAAAAAGCGTGTCAGGACTTTGAGCCAGGTTAGCAAGATGTAAAACATTTTAAAATAAACATTAGCTTTCTCTCAACACCTCAAGTTAAAAAAAAAATTATGCCTCTATATCGATAACATCATCGAAATATTAGCGAAATTAAAATGTAAGTGGCATGTTCTATCAGTTTAATTGCAAGTAGATCTGCAACATTTATAAAAAAAAATTAACGTTGCAGGTGTGACGCACGTGTCGTTACTTCCGTGTTTGCCCAGAGTAACTGAAACGAGAACTCGTTTAGTCACTAGTAGATCTGCTTATGGACGAACTTACATGAACGCACACACACACAGACACACACACAGACACACGCACACACAAACAGACACACACGCAGACACAGACACACACGCACACACACACACATACACAGACTCACACACACACAAACACACACACAGACATACATACACACACAGATACACACACAGAGATACACCCACCCACCCACACACACACACACACACATGAGGTGTCAGCTTATCTATTCCTGGTATACGGCCTTTTCTTGGCGGTCGGGGGTTTCTTGGCACGGCAGCGTTTCCAAGAAAATCACGTGAGCAGGCCGCCATGTTGGCGACCTAGTTGATAGTGTATAAAAAGATACGCAAACTCAGGTGCATAAGGCACACGCTTTGTTGGGTAAGGGGAGAGTATTTGGATAGGGGGAGGATGGGGGGGGGGGGAGGTCAAGAGTATGAATGAATGATTTCTCGTTTCTACTAGTTCAATAATGAAAGATTTAAATAAATGAAAGTAGTGGGTTCTTAATGAGAATAAAACGCCAGCTTAGAGTTGCCCTTGACGTAAGACTCCCCCCCCCACCTCCTGCTTCATACCACGACCACCACAATTCCCTTCAAACATACAGACGTTAATGATTAACAGTTAAAATACCTTACTAGACTTTACTTCATTGTATTAAAATTTTAGAATAATAAAATCTGAATAAAATGGAGACTGATCCGCGAAGAAGCGGTAGATAACCTATCGACCCCGTAGGTCAATGACCCGCTGACAAGAACACTACAGACGAACTGATACAACAGTCGCATTGACGTTGTTAGTAGATATCCATGACGTCAATAGGTCGGGTGTCACCCGGTGCAGTAGTTAAGGGTGTCACCTCCAACACCACAAAAAAAAAAATTTGCAATTTCAGTTTGGTGTCTCTATTTTTAAAATTATTTGACCTGAATCAAATATTGTTTTGATAGTCTTCTTTCTTCTTCGTTCTTAATTTTTAGTGTTTGAAGGGATCGAGCCTTATCTGGCAGCGGGTTTGAACTCGAGACTTTTTTTTTAATTTATCAACCATGCGCTTTTGCCGATTCGACCACGTTTCCATCATAGTAATTTGATAGCAATTTTTACGAATGTTTGCGATCTATTCAACCCCCTCTCCATTAATGGCGTCAGTCGATGTGGACCTCGCCCCCCCCCCCCCCCCCCCCATTGTGACGATATTGGTAGGTAGAGTTCTTACTAAATACAATTAATTGTGAAACATTTGTTCTAACCAGCCCCGCCCTTCTTTTGATGGGTCGGTTCTCAATGACATGATCAGGTATGATGAAATGATAAGCTGCTAGCTAAAAAGATTAGACGTACCAACATGTCTGGCGTGATAAGGTATGGTTAATGATTGGCTGCTAACTAAAAAAAAAATAGGCGTACCAAGAGGCCTGGAGTTGCCAGGTGGTCAATGATTTGGTGCTAAATAAAGATTAAACGTACCAAAATGTCTGTTATATTAATAAAAATCAGGTAATATTTATTCAAAATTGAGGGTGAAAGGTTCAAGTAAATATGGTACTGTCGGAGATGGTGATTTAGGTAAAGATGTTACCAGGCTAAGGGATAGGATAGTTTCGCCTTATATCCCGCATCTAGATATAGCGTAAGAAATAAATGAAAAATCCCATTGTGATAAAGAGTATAACAGTTAGATGAGGTTAGGATGCTCTGTTTTCGGTTACTTCGACACACTGTCCAGCCGTTTTTGTCGATCACCCCCCCCCCACCCTTATTTTCCCCTTCTCCTCGACAACCCCCCTCCCTCTCTCCCCCATTATAAAACATGTAGGCCTTCCAATAAGAGATGGTCAAATACAGTAACAGTTTTTGTTTTGTTTTTAAGGAATGCCAACTTGACCTTGAGAATTTTCACTTGCACAAAGAAACTGCGTGACATATGTTAATTAGCCTGTTGCATTAATTAGTATATAACTATCAATTCATCGGTGCCCTACATCACGCCCCTACTTCCCCCCCCCCCCCCAACCCGCACACACCACAAAGATGCTTGCAGCAACTGTTCAAACATTTCACACCTTCCATCAACGTCGTCTCGCATGACTAGGCAGCGGGTCGCCCGTCACGCTTCAGTCAACAACTCAATAATTTCAGCCAGCATAAAAACTACGATATCCGCCTTTGCTAGAACTGTTTAACGAACCTATAACTACCATTGAATAATTCACAATGTACTACCTCAGCCTAAACCCCCCCCCCCCCACACACACACACATTGTTGCCCCCACTCCCCCCCCTCTCCACCCCTACATTTTATTTATTTAAAAGATTTTTAGCGCAATTTCCATACTGGGGGATTGCGATTATTAACTCGTCATTTCCGGATGGATGTGTGTCCGCAGCGTGTCCGCAGCTTTAAGTCGTATCTCCTCCTCAACGAAGCAATATCGAGGACTAGTTCCAAAAGCAAATATGTTAAGCAAGTTCCGAGAATGAACATAAGCCCAAAAAATTCCCGGAATTCCTTCCTGGATTTCCCGGAAAAGCCAAAAAACCTCGGAAAAAAATGCAGTTTTTGGCCCATATCTCGGCAACCAGACCACTTAGCGACTTGAAACATTTACCAATCGATTCCTGCCATAATTTAGAACAATATTGCCGAAGAAAGTTTTCAAAAATATCCTTTCGTTCGATCACAATTTTTTTTTTAATTACATTATACATAATACACTACAGTACTATATAGCAATATAGAGAGCGCGACAACTAAATACCCCCTACACGTCCGCATTTTTTTTTTCAATCTCGTTAATAAATATTTTTTCTATTTTGTTTTGAATTATTATAACTACTTGTGTTGCATTACTTATTTGCTGAATATATGATTTATCTCGATTTAAAATTGTTATGGATAACATAAGAAAATTGCGCTTAAATTGTCACTAGACTTTTTATTAACTTGTTTTTTTCAATCCTGCTAGCAACATATATTATTTATTTAGTAAAAAGCTCCTTTTTTTCCAAACGTTTTTTTTTTTTTTTTTTGCACAACCGTGGGAAATTGTTAGGCCTTTTTAAAGTTCGAATCATTTCGACGGTTGAAATCGCTACAAATTATACCCACACATTACTTCTCCGCTGTTCTTAGTATTAAAGGTCCTTATACTCAACAGTAAAGAGCCGACTAAATATATTAGGCCTTGAGTCGAGAGTCATAATCGGTAGTATACTATATTATTTTCCATGTGGGGGGGGGGGTATATTTCTTTCTTCTTATTCAACGTAAGATGCGATCTTTTTTTTTTTACAACGTACTGTCACTCTGTCAATACCTTAAATATTTTTTATTTGTTATCTCCCTTTATTTCACGAGTCAATTATTTTCACTGTTGTTTTCAATTTAAAACTCCCAGAATTCACCACACTGCTTTCTTTTAAAATGACTTCATGCATTATTCACAGGGGAAGGCTGTTCTTGCTCTAGCCAAGGGCTACCTGATTTCCAATAAACCCCACGACTTAGCTTAAAAACAACAGCATATCACACTTCACACTTGACTGATTCAAAAGGTGATCGATTATGCCTACGGCTGTCTAAACTAGCTAACCGTTCTCTCAAGCATTTTACAAATAATTAGAATCTCCACCACCTGATAGGTAATTTGATTTTGATTGGCATATTAAATTGCTGTTCAGCTGGTTTGTTTTGTTGGTTAGGAGATTAGCAATAAAGATCCAACTATCGGGGGTCTTTTTATCGGAGGCACCTAAAATACAACGAAGCAGAATTTATTTCATACTTAAATACGCCCCCCCCCCCCGTATATATTTCTAGCAGCCCCAGTTTCTAGTTTAATGTGCACTTGACTGTATTTCAACAAACGGTTGATTAGTACAAATAGGCCGCGACCTTATCGATAACAAAAGGTACTTGTAAAAACATAAGTTGTTTCGGAACAAAGTACTAGCCTGCAATACATTATGGGTGTTCGTATGTGGGTGCGTGTGTGAATGTGTTTAAGCGTGTGTGTGTGTCTGTGAGTGCATATATGTTTGTGTGTGTGTATGTTTGTGTGTGTATGTGCATGTATGTGTGTTCGTGTGTGTGTGTGTGCATGTATGTTCGTTTGTGTTTGAGCGTGTATGCGTGCGTGTATGTGTGTGCGTATGTGTATGTGTGAGTGTGTGTCCGCGCGCGTGTGTGTGCGTGTCACTGTGCGTATGTATGTACTACAACTATTTACTATTTAATATACCATTCCGCTCTACGTCGGTGGCACCTCCAGATGTTTTAAAGCCATGTCCGATTATAGGAAAAGAAATGCATACGTCCTCGGTAAAAAGAAAAAGGGTAATTTTTTAACGTGTTCGTTCCAGCCATCTGTATGGTGTTACCTGGTACATATCCTCACCCCCCCCCCCCCCCACCTCAACCACCGTCTGACCCATATGCCTGTACAATAACCATCCCCTTAATGCCAACTCTCAAATCTGACCTTAACGCTAATCTTGAAGCTGTTACCGACCCTTGTAATAGCCCTAATCCTAACGCTAATCCTAATGACGAGACCGACAGAAACAATACATAATTATGTTAAATTATGTTACTGTCGCTGTTTTTCTAAGTCCAAACAAAGTACAACATAGTTCATTAAGTAAGACAAATATGGATTTATTACATAATTTATCTCGTGTTCTGCGCACGCTTATTAGTTAATTAATCACCTGTGATATCACAACTTAGGGGTCAATCAGGCTGCGGTTACATAAGCCTCCCTGGGGACTTAAGTCAGCAAGAAAATATCCAATTTGTCGCGTCTGCTACAGATCAGATGAGAGAGATCTAATCTGTCAGCCGTCTGCCCCGGGGTATGCGTGGACTGGGGTGAGCGAGTGTGGAACGTCCGTCATCGTTTGTATCGTCTGCTGATGTAAGTGGTTCCCCTATCCCCACAACGCTCCCACCCACACACACATACACACACTTTCATCACGCGATAGACTACATTTCTTTTTCTCACACTTGGAGCCTGTTTAGGTACTAGCTAGGGTTAGTTTAGATTAGTTGTACCCAAGTGCTGTGTACCACGTATCCATTTATAAACGCATCCACATACCCACATACCCATGTATCCACATATCCACATACCCATGTGTCCACATACCAACGTACCCATGTACCCACATACCCACATTCTAGACGGCGTTGTCGGATGGTAGAGCACAACATCTCTGAATCGATAAATTTCCGTAGGAACTCCCTGAGGCCACTCAGCTTTAATGGATACCTGTCTCCTGTTAGGGAAAGTTAAGGCGTCTAGGCATAGAGCTGACCACACTATTATTTCGGATGTTGAGGCCAGATAAACAGGTGAACTCTACTTCATCTGCCCCACTGACCGACATTTTCTAAAGGGTAGCTCAACAATAACATATTCTGTAGCGGGAATTTTTTAGCTTTTAAGACTATATTTAGTGCTATGACTAACTTAGGTTTGAAGATATGCTTTCGGCCATTGTTAGGGTTAGGCTATAGTTTGCAATATTATTTTTAGCGATACGAGTATTACTGATTAGCAGTTTCCTAGTAATTAGGATTTTTGATGATTATTCCCCCCCCCCCCCCCCCCCCACAGTTGCACATCCTCACAAAAAAAAGCCAGACACCCCCCAACCCTAAAATGACGTCACACTTCAGACAAACCCCATCCCACCAAATTTGTCGAACCTTTGATTTTATCTTTTTATCCAGAAATTCACGAAGTATTGTGTCACACCGCCATCTCTCATCCTACCCCCCCTCCCCCCCCCCCCCGGCCTACTACTCACGCGGAACCTAATCATAACCTAAAACCAACACCTCCAGCCCCTCCCCTCCTTCCCTCATCCCACATTCACATTTTCCATTGTGTATTTTAAATTTCTTTTTACGAATCTTATACTAGCTCGCTAATTGCTTCCCCGACATATCCACACAGTTTTGTTCTCTCTCTAAATAGTTTGCCTCATATGTAGAAAACTCGACGAAATTTATTTTAATCAAGTTTAATCATGTTTTATTAATTTGTCCTAATTACTCGCCCACAAGTTTGTGACGCAGTTGAAAAAAATTACTCTATTCTGGCTTATAAATTTCTACCGTGAGCCAACAATAACAACAGCATCACAGCGTGAACGACGATACACCATTAGGCTGCGGCTAAAAATAGAACCACGCGCGTTATTATGCTACTGCCTGACATTTAATATTTCCCACGACGCGATTGGATAAAAAATAAGCGAATCGTATTCTCGCTCGGTTTTTTAAGAGCCGCTCCTAGCCGGTTCAGCGTGTTGTGTAGGGGAAAAAAATTGACGCTACAAACTGTTGTGACGGGGGAAAATAAGCAGAGCGGAATAATATAAAGAACGATTTGTATAGAGGCCTAAGCTGTATACATTTTTTATTTCAGCGAAACAATGAATTGAACTTGTTAAAAAAGGAATGCATTATAAATAAGCTAAACCTAATCGGCTTTATGTAGGCTTGATTTAAATTTTATAGCGGTATTTAGCGTATATTTATGTTTTATTTATTAAAAAAAAACCCAGTGTTGGTATGTGTTAAAAGAAAAGTAAAAAGTTATCAGTAAAATTAAAAGTATCAAAGACATTTCAAATGGTATGTTGATTTGGCCATAATTTTTTTGCTTCTAATTTTTTAATAGTCCGGTATGGCTCAGAAATGTCAAGTTTAATAAATAATTTTTTTTTAAATAACTATTGCATTCACGTGTCTCCCCCCCCCCCCCCCCCCAATTTCCCCATATTCTATTTAAACCATCGACAATCAATACAGTAGGCCGTCTATATAATTTATTATAAGGTCTACCCTACAACGGCCGTCCATAAATGACGTCATTCTATTTTAGTTTCACTCCTTACCATATTTTAAATTATCATCGCAAAATGAAAGATTCATAGATTTTAATCAAATTGGACACAAAATTAGTCATTATAATTAATTTACAGATTACGTTATCTAACTTAAGGGGGAGTTAACTATGAAGCCGAACAGCAATGGGGACAGCAGATGATCAATGGTGTTCACAAATGTAAAAGTGATTTCACGAACGATCAACGCGTCTAACGATTGAACCTAAATCAAGGACAGTTTATTTCAGTGCATTTTAAAGCTAGTTTTTAAAAATAGTTTTTTAAATATAATTTTTAAACAATACAAGCTGAGTGTTTTTTTTTCTTTACAGTCAACATCCGGGTGAAGGTTTTTCTTTAAACTCTCCTAGCCATTGAGCTGACCCATCCCCCCTTTCCTCCCTCCACACCCCAACATAAACAAACTTTTTGACCTATGAGTAACCCGACTCTCCCGATTCTATGACGCATGTGGTCACCGGCCCTAAATATAGATCAGTTACTCGTTCACCAAAGTTCAGAGGTCACGCGAGGTCGTAGGCGTTTGACCTTTAACAACCATGGCCATCAACAGTGTAGCGGACTCCAGTCCGGATTGTAAAAAAATGTAAGGCACGTTTTCTTTTTGGTTGGCTCAAAGGCCTGTTCATTTCTTGTTATTTCCACCACCCCCCCCCCCCCAAACACACACACCTTCCAGTAGATCCGACGTGACCAAGTTCTTTAAAACACAATTTACATCCAATAGAACATGCAATATTAATGATGGGTAAAAAAAAATACATTAAAAAACACCAAGACTATACTAAAATGTGCTAATATGATTGTCTATTAAACCATTCTACAAATGCGAACATTTAATGTATGGTAGTGGAAAACGATAAATTTCAATTAGAAGGGCAAATATCACACATTTTCGTAAGTTATTGCCTTATGTATATTTGGTCGATGCCACACTTCTAATTAGGTCATAAAACCTTGTTACATTTGGTCGATGTCACACTACTAACTAGGTCATAAAACCTTGTTACATTTGGTCGATGTCACCCTAGGTTATTGCTCTAGGCATATTATGCCGATGCCACACTTCTCTCTTAGGGACCTTTAACCAAGGTCACACATCTCATTAGTGATCAAGATCAAATTTCCCCAAAAGCATGGGACACACTTGGCCAACGAACTTAGTGATGTGTACCCAGTTCTTCTGGTTATTTCAGCCTCTCCCATCTCGTTCTAAAAGGATCTCTTCCAAGATGATACGGGGTGTTTTTTTCTCCTTCGTCCATTGTCAACTTTATCCCAGCGCTAGAGTGTGGGTGTTATTTATCGGATATGACGAATTCAGCGTCTTGACTTGTCCTAGTCCTCTTTACTCCTTATGGAGCATGGGGTTAGGCCTCAATCATCATCTTCCATTTTGTCCGTCCCTCAGCTGTGAATTCTGCAGTCTCACAAGACATCCATGTCTTCAGTTCTTCAAGAATACTCCGCCTCCAGGTCTGTCTTGGATGCCTTCTCATTCCCGTTCTTTGTCGGTTCCACTCAAGCGCCTGGCGTGTCACAGATTTAAGTGAACCTTTCGCAATGTGTGCCCCACCCAGCGCCAACTTCCTCCTTGTCTGCGATACCATTGGTCCCTGCCTTTTCTTTCTCCACGAGTCTATGTAATGTTAGGCAGTTTGTCCTACTACCTCTTCAGCTATAGAATCTCTGGCATTCAGCTTTTAATTACTCTTAATTACCTTAAGTTGTGTTGAAACACACATGGACATCCAGTACAATATACCAGGTTGTCACAACTTTTGGCAAGTGTTTCGGCATAGCGATATGGGCAGAGTTTCTTCCAGGCATCTCTCGGGGGGGGGGGAGCTCCAACGAAATGGAATTTATATAGGAAATATATACTTTTATCAGTGTCCGCCCCCTCCCCGGAAATTTTACCCCGCCTCCCCCACACCCCCGAAAATATCAAGAACCCTCCCCCCCCCCCCGGAGAAAAAAGTCTGGAAGATTCTGGATATGGTGTTTCAGCGGCAGGGTTTCTTTCATACATTATTCTCGGGTAGGGGAGGGGGGATTCTGGGGGGGGGGGGGGGGGGGGGCTCTTACATTTTTGGGCGGACACTGGTTTAAGTACATATATATTTTCTATACGGATTATACATTTTCTATTTTGGTCTAACGGGCTGTGGGCGTGCTCCGTGGAGGGAGGTGGGGGTTGGGGGAGGGGACATTGCCCCAACGAAGAGATTCATGTAAGAAAATATTTGCTAGAGTTGAAGTGACATTATTTCAAGTACTTTATTTGTATTGTCTAGCCTTGAACAGCAAGACTTTAAAACTTGATATCTTTCTTTATGGTTTTCATTGTATTTATTTATGCATTTCTTTCTTTATTTTTTTATGTGGTCTTACTAGGTCTAAAAACTTTAAAAAAAAAATTGGGGCAGTGTCGAATTCACAAATTATGAATTGTTGTCAACAATTTGTTGATAAGTAGAAAATAAAACAACTAGATAGCGGCGTATGCTACGTCGCGGGTCAGCTAGTACTAAATTAACAAGCGATAAAAGGCGAAGTGGGTTCACGCGATAAAGTCTGTCCCACTAGGCAATCATCACCCCCGTCCCTCTCTTCCTTACCCCCGGGGCAGTAAACCAGTCAACTGGCAATAAAAGAAACAAACAAGACTAGTAAACAACTCAAGCACGTGACGTCTAGCTGTCACCAAACCTTTCTCTGGTGTAATCTCGAGTGCCAAGTCCCATAAAGAACCTCCCCCCACACCTCACCCCCCCCACACACACACCACAGTTTTATCACCTTTCTTTGTTCATAACACTTATACAATACCACACACAATCCTACACATAACCCCACACACAATCCTACTCACAATCCCACACACAATCCTACACACAATACCACACACAATCATACACACAATCCCACACACAATCCTACATACAATCCCACACACAATCATACACACAATCCCACACACAATCCTACTCACAATCCCACACACAATCATACACACAATACCACACACAATCCTACACACAATCACAATCATACACACAATACCACACACAATCCTACACACAATCCCACACACAATCCTACACATAACCCCACATACAATCCCACACACAATCCCACATACAATCCTACTCACAATCCCACACACAATCATACACACAATACCACACACAATCCTAGACACAATCCCACACACAATACCACACACAATCCTACACACAATACCACACACAATCCTACACACAATCACACAATCACAATCATACACACAATATCACACACAATCATATACACAATACCACACATAAACCTACACACAAACCCACACACAATCCCATACACAAACCTACACTATCCTTAATATAATCACACAAACAATGTCACACGATCAAGCACACAATTTCACATACACTTACACACACAATCAATCACACACAAAGAATCACATCAACTCACGCACACATGCATATACAAAATCACATACACAATCACACACAACGTCACATATACAAAAAAAACGGAATCAAGCACACAGTCCCACATATAATCAAACACACATACACACTCTAACTCACAAATCTCCAACACACATTTAATCCACATAGATCCAATTTTTATTTGTATATACAGTGTGGTTGAGGGACTTGATCAGGGGTCATTAACTCTTCTTTTCAATAAATATACCATACAGATTAAATTACGTTAGGCTATTAATTTATTATGGCCCAGATTTATCGCTTACCCGCTATTGGAATTAGGTTAAATTAGGTTTGTTGTCGCCTCTCCTGGCGTCCAGTGTTTCTTCCAGGCATCTCTTCGCCCCCCCCCCCTTCCCCCCCTTCTCCCGAATAAAGTCTACCGCCACCCCCCCCCCCCCCCCCCCCCTCCCCGAACGAAAAGGAAATTTATATAGAAAACATACTTTTACCAGTGTCCGCCCCCCTCCGAATATATAAAGTGCCCCCCCCCCCCTCCTCCCCGGAGAAAAAAAGTCTGGAAGAAACACTCAATGCGTCAAGTAGTAAAAACAAAAATTGATACAAAAACAAACGAAACTTTTAGAATCAGCATTGGTTTAAATAAACGTAACACGATATTTTAAAAAAAAATGAATGACCACTTTGCAACTTGTATGGGCTGATGCCATTAACAATGCAGTAATTCGAGAAATAGAGTGGGGAGTGGAGTTACGACACCCCCGGACCAAAAGTGCGTACGCCATTGAACTAGATTTACTTCTTTTGTCTTTTAACTAGACATATAAAAAACAATAGATCCCACTCGATTAGTCATTACCATCCGCATACGTCACTCCCAGTCTAGTATTGGGCCGGCCAATGGCGTGAGACGACACGACACGCGTGTTAGAGAGTAACTCAAAATGGCGCGGGTCAAACAACGTCATGAGGTCAACACGCAGCCCAGCGAGACGGCCTAGAAAAACACTGGCTAGAAAAAAAAACCTGAGATGCAGACTTGTTTTTGTGGATTTTTTTTTTACGCTCTGTGTACACGCGACCTCAGACAACATCTGGAGGCTAAGCCGTCACGTGACTGTGATAACCCACTTACTCATTCATGTCCTGAAATTAGTCTTCAATTAGTTGCATTTTTTTTTAAAATTTTTTTTTTACCTGCTTGCTTGACTGATTTATTGTCTATGATGCTTTTAGAATACCTTTTGGTGGTATTTTCCATCTGTTGTAGTCCTAAACGAACCAGGATTTCATTCTGATATTTTTCTCCTGGCGATACCTAGAAGAAACTATGAAACAAATGACATCATATATATATATATACAAAATTGACTCTTCTTCAGAAGTGTCCTTGGGATGTCAGTAATGATTAATAGGCCTATCGTATTTACCATAGACCAACTAGCCTCATCCGTTAATACCATAGTCCTAGCCCTTATTCTAAACACATATTCTCACAAAAAAAAAAAAAAAAAAAAAAAAAAAAAAAAAAACCCACCTCTTATCAATATCGTTACAGTGCAAGGGCACTGGATGCGGTCCGCATGGGTTGATACTATTTACGAGGATGATACAATTAGAGCGATGGTTTTATGCACAGAGAATACAATGCGTTGTTCATTTAATTAGGCGAATAGGGTACCTCGAGATGGCAATAGACTCTTCCGAATATAAGTGTGTTGTGTAATTAGTGTTGTATAATCAGGTTTCGAGATACGGTAATTTAAATAGGGTTAGAGTTATGCCCTACTATGTTAGGGATTGGATTAATAATCCTGCCCCCCCCCCCCACCTCTTTTATGAAGATTACACAATTATGACACTGGAATATAGGCTACGCTATACTGAAACAAATAAATCACTGATGTGGAACGGGTGAATTAAATATTTAGCCGCTTTATTACAATCACATGTACTAGAACTAAAAACATCACGCATGGTCTGTTACTACCATGACTGCTCATCCATAATTGACGAACCAATCGATGACCTCATAATTGTAACAACACAATCCCGACCTTGACGTAACTCACCCTTCCCTGACCCAACTTAGAGTACACCCCCCCCCCCACACCTTTCCAATGGGCTACAGCTGGCTAGTCATAAACTAAACCAAACAACGCCCTCCATTCTATCAAGAAGAAAACAAGCCCTCGGCCACAGGGACTTCTGAGAATCGGCGAGGTCATCTTTCTTCATCCGGTTGTCGTGCGCCATGTTTGTTTTCATTCGTACGCCACGTTGTTTTCTTTCTTCGTGCTATTTTTTTTTTTTTGTTATTTTAAAAACTGTATTTGTTTTTTTTTTCGTTTAGGGTTATCTACGGTTAACTAGTATCACGTATCTCATCTAGAAATCTTGATTCAATTCGCAAATCGCAATGTAAACAGAAAGTGTTATTTCAACGCCAAGGGTAGACAAAGGTACAGAATATAGTCCAAGTAAAGACAGAACAGACAGTCCCGACGGGTTCCGAACCTACCATTCCACACGGCACTAGAATGTGTGGAATGGTAGGTTCGGAACCCGTCGGGACTGTCTGTTCTGTCTTTACTTGGACTATATTCTGTACCTTTGTCTACCCTTGGCGTTGAAATAACACTTTCTGTTTACATTGCTATTTCAGTTAAAAAACGCCTGCTTCCACCCCTCACCAATTCGCAAATCAAACACTATCGCTCTTACGCTAACCCTCAATAATGAAGTCTAGCACTCTCAATAAAAATATCGTAAATTTAATTAAAAAACAGGGGTGGGGAGGTGGGAAGAGCACTTTAACAGTTGAGGTTAGTGGGAGGGGTGGTGGACATTCGCGTCAGATGAAATAATCGATAGATAAGATCAAACGGTATCCAATCTGGGATCTGTTGTTGTCTCTGATCTTGTACCGACAGGACCGGAAATACTTCCGGTGGAAAATTTTTTTTATTTTTACCACGTCGTAAATTGAAAACAGTGTAAATAAGCTAATTGGATAGGGTCAACGCATTTTCATTTTAATAGCAATAACAGAAAAGTTAGAAAATAATATTTTTCTAGAAAATTCGCTGCAGCAGAGTAGTACAACAAGGTGTCCTATAAAAATGTGCTCTATAAAAAAGTCCTATTAAAAGGTGCGCTATAAAAAGGTGTCTTGTAAAAGATGTCTACTTTATAAGTGTCATAATAAAAAGGTTTCTTATAAAATGTGTCTTATTTAAAGGTGTTCTATAAAAAAAATGTCTTATAAAAAAGAGATACTATAAAAAGATGTACAATAAAAGTCTTAAAAGGTGTCTATCTCCACCACTACCGTGACTGTTGTTGTTGCTGTTGTTACTCTACGCTGATAATAGAATTTAGTGGGACGTGGTATAGCAGTAGAACACGTACATGCACACTTTAAAGTCAGGAGTTCGATACCCGGGTCGTAGGTTGACCCTCGATGGAAGTGACCCTCACATACCAAGGGATGAGGCAAACGAACTGTGGGATTGCCCCATTCTACACTCTGGCTATACTATTCGAGTCTGTTATGCCCCTAGAATTTGAGTTAGGATTCTAACTTGAGGGGGGGGGGGGTAATTCTCCGTGGGGGTAATAGCTCCGGGGGGGGGGGAATACGGGGGGAGGAAATGTCCGGGGGGTAATTGACGAGGGGGGGGGGGGTAATGTCCTGTAGCCAGTAGATTATACGCAGACGTTTAGGGTTGTTTGGAGAAAAGGTAGTGGAGGGGGGGGGGGAGATGAGAAGGTTTTTCTGTATTTCCACAAAAATAAATGAAAAAAAAAAAGCTAAACTGATCAAGTTGTTAATATAAGTACAATAACATTTCAGACCTGTCAGTCCATATGCCAGATATAACACATTTAACATGTTTGTTTTAAGCTCGGCATACAACAAAATTGTGTTTTCTGATCTATTTTCAGCCGTCTTTACTATCTAGCACTGGGTTGAGGTACCCATTAGATCTGGGCGGACTCCACCGCGGGAACGAACTGGCGACTTTCATGTTAACTGATCGACAACTTCAAAATGTAACTCTAATCATGTGTTCTATTTTTCAGAGAACCCCCAGCTTAAAAGTTCTAAAACAGCTTATCAATTTTTCGGCGCTCATCATCATCACTAAAACCAACACCATCTTACAGTCGATTCGTAGAGTTCCAGAGGTTTCAGGCGAAACATCACAATAGAAATCCGTGGTCACGACAACCATCTACATTGTTGTATATATCTTTGGTTTAAAGTAAACATCGACTCGTTCGTTACATCATTATGAGCTAATCCAATTAACAATGAAATTCGCTTAAAACACCGAGAAACTCGTTAAAAAATTGGAATACATTTTATAATGGAACAGGAAAAAAAACGAATTTTGAAATTCTTTTAACCCCATCCCGAGACAAGAAAATCATGAATGATGCCAGTTATAGCGCCCAGGAGATGTACCCTTGGGGGAGATTCGCCAAAGGCATCATCAGCATCAGCGCCGCCATCTTGGTGTACAGTCTGGGCAAGGTCGGCGAGGATTCGTTGACGTTCACCGTGCGGCACATGATAGAAGGCACCGGTCTTCTCATGGACGCCAGCTTCAACGTCTGCAGGTGGCTGGTGTTCCACGTGCGGCGATTCTATTGGATGCCGACTCTGTTCCTGCTGGCCACGTGGTACCTGTTCCCGGATATTGTGGACGACTTCCTGTTTTTGATATACCTCAGCTTCACGCGCTACAAAAATATGCTCGCGTGAAAAAAAAAATGAATGGGAAAATAAATAAATAAATACATGTTTAACATCAGATATATTTTCTCAATATTCTTTTTTTACTCCGTTGATTTCACTGTTAAAATATTAGGCAATTTTGTAATATGGAAGCGAGATTGCCCTTTATCCTAGCCTATATTGAAAGCATCAGAGGCACATGCACAAAGTTTACTTTCAATGCGTTATGGTCGAAAATAACGTGTATGACTAGTACAAGATTATTTAACAAAATGGCCGCGCGATAAAATAACAACTAAGCTTGGCGAATGAGAGGAAATCCCGCACATAATTAATGAAGATAAACTTAGATTATCCCATCGCGAACTATCAATCTGTCCCCTCCCCCCCCCCCCCCACCCCAACCCCTATCTAATTATAGTCATTCACTTTAGCGAATCTCCATGGGGGGGGGGGGATTTTTAATGACCAATGTTCCTTAAAAGTTATTCTTTTGGTGTAACACAATTGATGTTGAAAAAAGAAATCCAAGTACTAGTCCAGTTTCTTAACTTAAAATGTGTAAGATTAAAAAAAAAAAAACTAGCTCAGAATACGTTGTTTTTTTTTAAAATAAATTTCTGTCATACCATTATCATCAACCGCCCTGCACATGCCACGCCTTTCCTAATCTAGCTTTAAGAAAATTACCATATTAATTTTTTCAAAGTTTTATCTTTAAAAAGTACGTCTTGCTAATTTAGTACTACTTGTTATTTTTGTAAGTCCTAATACCACATTAATTAAAAATTAAATGTCAAGGTCAAGATGGTTTCTTTCTTTTGCAAACGAAAGATCGGAAAATCACCGAAGTCTGTGAAAGATAACGGAAGTTGACGATGTCTCAGTGAAGAGTGAGAGATTAACGAGCCACTTAGGGGGAATCTAATATTATATATATATATATATATATATATATATATATATATATATATATATATATATATATATATATATATATATATATATATATATATATATATATATATATATATATATATATCGGAAGGAAACCTACTCATTGTTTTCATAGTCACCAAAATACATTTTTTTTTAAAGTGGGGATTTCTATTTTCAAGTCGCGAAGCAAAAACCGAACAGATAGGAATCTACTCTACCGTGTAACAGTTTGAAGGCGCTTCTTATCATTGACACATTGTTGAGTGGGGGTGGTGGACATTTCCTCGTAAAAATATAGATCCCCCCTCTCTTTTTATCAGAAACTTTTCAAGGACTTCGCTAATGTTGTTTTTTTTTGCTTGGCTAATGTTACAAATAAAAATGACTCATTAATATGATTAAGTTTAATCATAGGCGAATCTAGTTATGATTTTGGGGGCGTAGGTTGGCGTATTAGGTAATCTGTATTTAAATATATATTAGGGGGAAGAGACTAAGCCTCCTAATATTCATTCATAGTTATTCAAACATACATATATGAACCATATGAACAGAGCAAGTAATATAAAATAATATCAAAATTACAAGTAAGCAAATGATATGTTTGATCATTATAAGCATATATTGACCCGAAATCCGGATCCGAAATTTTAGCGATTACGTAATCCCTCGATTTACACTAAAAATGTAGTTGGCTAATCAAATACGTTTTACAAAATATATATGATAGGATAATTACTGATAAGACCTCTCTCCTTATTTATCTTGTATACGGGGCATACCTCAAGCAATGCTATAAACTCAGCCACACCATAACCAGGAAGTAGAGTGTAATTTCTCCCAACCATGATACCAGTCATGAGATTCATCGTCATTTGCTTTTACATGTATAGATCTAGTATACATGTCCAGGGGCGGAACTACCATGCCGTCAGATCATGCAGTGCGGAGGAGGGGGGGGGGTGGCAAGCCGTTTAGGGGGCCCAGCTTCCGATGAAAATAAAAATGCATTTTTTCCTAAGTAATCTTTTTCGTACACCTTAATAGTGGTTTGGTAAAAAACAAACAGGTAGGCTATATATACTATACCATTGCAAAGATTTTTCTACAGTGACTAACACACACGGTTGCGTAGAAAAATATTTTTAAAATCTACACACACACACGCACGCACACACACACATATTGGGGGGAGGCAAGTTTTGATTTTGCGGGGGAGCCCTTTTTTCTAGCTTCGCCACTGTTTATGTCTAGGGAAAGAAAAAAAAACTCACAACAATTAGGTATACACGTTATGTAAAAAAATATTTTCATTTAGAGAATCTAGCATTAACTAGCTGCGAGATTTTTTCCCCTAGACATGTAAAGGAACATGTATAGTATGTCGCAAGTGTAACGACGATCCGTGCAGGGCATAGAGTTGAGTTAGCGTATCAGTATCTCCGTTGGTGTGAAACATTGTTTATATACAGTAAATTATACAGCAAGGCTGGATCCAATTCACGAACTTAGGCACGAATCGAGTTCGTAAACTTTTTATCCGTTAAAAAAAAAAGAGGGGGGGGGGGGGTATTTTTCTGAAAGCTAATCCGTATGATGAAGTAAACTACTTGGCCTAACAGTTATTTACTGTCGAATGTCAGTTTAAATGTAAAGACACAGATTCAGAATAATTATTTGCTTAATTACTTATTTTATCTGAACAATGATTTGTCTAGTGTTACAACTTCTTTAATCATAAAGCGCGCGACCCCTTCAAAACAGGACTGGGATCGGCCGCCCCATGTACCACCCCTAAACTCCGCTTCTGTTTAAGAATTCGTTCTCCAGTGTATCTCATCACCTGATTAGGATGTGGGTATGGGTGGACTGGTATGTCCAGGAGGCCCCCAACGATAGATTAAAATTTCATTACTTTTCTCCACCAAAGCCTGATTTTTTTCGCCTTGAAGGAATATAAATAGTAAAATGGAGAAATACCGACAAATTAATTTAAACAAAAAAATCAAAACATTAATAAGACTTTACAGCACCTTCCTTTCCCACCGAGATTTTCCCGAGGGCCTATCGGGTTTTTCCGCAGTAGACCGTCATGACTGTACCTGTATGTGGGGGGAGTTCGGTCGGGTATAACCCCCAACTGTCTCGAACTCGCGACTTCCGTGTTAGTAACTGCGCGTTCTACTATGGGGGTCATCCATAAATGACGTCACGCTTTTTTTAAAACGATTTTTACCTCCCCCATCCCCTCCGTCACACATTGTCACATAGAGCCAGACCCCACCCATTAAATTGACGTCACACCTCAGTCTACAACCCCCCTTAAAATGGCTGTTGAATTGTTCTTAATAAAAAAACATCAATGTTTTTTTCCGAAATATTGTCAGAACTATGTAAACATAGAGTCTTTTGATAAATTCCTATAACAATTTATTAAAACCGTTTTGTAAAACGCGAAATTACGGCTAAAACTCGTTTTCTAACATTGCTTTTTTATAATGCAAAAGTGTGACGTAACACCATCTGACCCCCCTTCCCCCCACCCTCATCACACACCGTCACAAAATTACGGATCCCCCTCCCCCCCCCCATACGAGTGTGACGTCATTTATGGACGACCCCTATCAGTCCTATTAATATTGCATGATTTAATTTTTTAAAACCCAAAAATAGTTGCTAATTTAGTAATTCACTACTCCACCCTCTTAGAATCCTAGTTTGAATGCCTATCACGTCAAAGTACGTCCGTAACAGAAAGCGACGAGCACTTTTTTTGGTGACGTATTTCCTGCACGTGCACTTACGCACTGCATCCTCCATCTCCCCACCCCCTTCTCCAGTGCAGCTTTATAAATTTGATATTATCGAGGGGGGGGGGAGGGTGGTGATGGCTGACAATGGTATATTACATTTCTATACAAATGTATAGAATTTTTAAAATTGCGTGGACTTCCCCGGGGAACGTTAACTCCTGCCCACCCCCCCACCTCCCCAAAGAGAATTCTGAAAGAAACGTTGACTTCTTTTACACACCCCATCCCTAAATGTATGAAGTCCATTATAAACAACACTCACCATAATTAAAATAGAACGCATTGTTGGGTTTCTACTAACGTGGCCTCCGTTTACTACATCCTTATCATTCACCGTGGCTGTGATCTATTTAAAGGAATTATGCTACTGGCGATCTATTTTTAACCGTACGAAAGTGACTTTCCCAATCGTAGTTTTAATCTTATGTCGTCATCTACCACGCATTAAAATCTTATCTCAGCACCGCGTACCTAAACGGCAGAGTGGGTGTATGTAGACAGCATTTCTTTAAGACGTTTTTCTCCGGGGGGGGGGGGGGGATGGACGACACAGAGGCATAGCGACCCGTTTCAGCACTAATGTTGCGCCCCCCCCCCCCCCAATTCAAACTGTGTTATTTAAGTTGACGCAAAAAACCAATTCAATAAATCATTTCGTAAAACCAAGTAACAGCCTATTTTCTTAAATTAAATCTGATTGTGCATAATGCAGTAATGCTGCTTAAAACTACATTTTTTTTCCTACTACGTTTGGCGCCCATGGCGGCCGCACTATGCACCCTCTGCTAGTTACGCCTCTTGAACCACACTGGTTTAAATAGGCCCCTGTATACTTTCTATATGAATCAAAGATTTTTTTTTCTTAAAGAGATGTCTGAAAGCAACTCTGTATGTTAGGTAGTCTACCAAGGTCAATCACATAGAGGTTGTTGGTCCCGGAGGTAGTTTTGTGAATATGTGCTAAGCGTTAGGAGTACATGAGGGGAGGGTCGAGAAATGTCACGTAGCGTATCTTTGTATTGCTTAATATGAGGTTCTTTCAGACATTTTGCTCCTTGGCGGCGGGGGGGGGGGGGGGGGGGGTAGTTTCTTGAGGAGAGGCGGACGAGCACTGGTTGAAGTATGTATTTTATTTATAAATCATATATCTATTTTGCGCGGAGAACATGTCTGAAAGAAACACTGGAAGTAAGAATTCAAATATATATTTTTTATTAACTAGCCTTGGGGATTTTGATGATTGCAGTCCCTTCGCAAAATGAAATATATTTATAAATTAATTATAATTAGGGGAGAGCACCAGATTAGGACAAGTAAAAAAATATAGCAATTAGTTTTCTTAACATAAAAAGATGAACATTTACAATGGGATTCTTCAAATGTAATGTCCTTGTAGTTTGTTCACATTCGCAACCTGTCAGTGAATAGAAGAAATAATCCCAACTCCCCCCCCCCCCCCCACCCTCGCAAACACAAACGTAACTTGTCACAGTAACCTTGAAAAAAAAACTACCGCCATCTACCAGGCTTAATCAATTACTTTTATTATGGTAATTAACAGTGTGATTCTATAGTAAACATAGCATTTTCTACCACTAGACTATGTACATTTACATTACTTTCTTTTACTTAAAAAACTTCAATAACAATGGGCCGTTTTAATTGAAGTATTTACATTTTTATTGTGTGGTTAAACGCTAAGGACAAGCATCACAATGGGCATGAAAAGTCTATGTAATTATACTAAATTTTTGAAAAAAAAATGGTTTAAAAAATATGGCAAGGGACAAAATTGTATTTACATTTGTAAAAAAAAATAAAGCCCTTAGGACTTAGGGAACCATCGATTACACTCATTTTTATATTTCTGTATCATATATATAGGCCGCTGAAAAGTAGTTTAGAATTATTTTAACAATTCAAATATTTTCAAAAACTGCCCTCAACCTCTCCTTGGAGTCAACCGAAATGGCCAGGGAGAGTAAACAATAAATGTCAGACAATTGTTTTCCATGATAAAAATACACAATAGTGATCTATGGTGTATATCGTAGTTTAGCATTTAGATTAAAAATATAACATACCCAATCACCACAACACCCTGACTCTACTAATCCAAATTAAAAATATAAGATTTTGCTAAATTACTGTTATATTACTAGTAAATATGCCGTTGACTATTTCTAGCCTTAATGGAACCGGAAGTAATCTTGTACTTATTACACACATGTTATACAATATTTAATTTTGGTTGAAAAATATGCTTTCTGGCAACACAAATTTGGAACCATTTAGAACCAGCTATTCAAGTCTAATCTCAAATTTCGAGTAAAGAAACATTGTACGAACACTTTCCGCGAGAATCATTCTGTGAGCCACATAGATTCGTTATTTAAATTGTAGATAATCCAGTGGCGCCAATGGGTCGGGCAGTGGCGTAGGCAGGGAGGGGGGGGTCATAGCAAATCGAAAGTTTGAGGGGGGTGCAAATCGAAAGTTTGTCCCCGGGTAAAAATTTGACCCCCCCCCCCCTTGAGACGATCCTGGCTACGCCACTGGGGTCGGATGTTACCCGTGCGGTCATTGGGGGGTGTCACCCTATCCCCCTACAACAATTTACATTTTCGGTTTTGTGTCACCCCTCTCTTTTTACTATTTTGTTATATTAACTGGATACTTACTCCCCCCCCTCTCACGCCTTGTAATGCCACTGAGACAATTATTTACATATCTGTATTTTTTCCTCTATTACAGTATTATAATGCTAGAAGAATGTCACCGATGTTTTGGTTTCTTTTTCTTAGGGGTTGCCAATTGGTAAGGTAGGTCTGTGTTGTGACGCAACTCATGTAAAATGTGACCTCGTTCACCCTCGACCCTGCCCTCCACCAAAAACAAAACCCACTCACGATCGGATCAGCGTAAATGTTCCTCGGTTTCGAAGGCCTAATTTAATGTCCTGCTTAACTGATTTATTTTTTGTGTACAAATGTAGATATAAATATTATACAATTTAAAAGTAATTTCTGATATATTCGGTCAAAAAAATCTGATCTCACGTGCACGACACAGAGGCAGACTAGATCTTGTTTCAGCAGCGATGGCTGCCCATTGAAAATGATAAACAACTTCATGGAAGGGGAATTACCTTCTGCTATCGCATACCATGTGACCATGAGGCTAACCAATCAACAAAGCTTCCGGGAATTTTCCGTCTACGCCAAAAAACGCTAAATATTGACTAAAGTGATACGTTTTTGCTCTCAAAATTTTCTTACATTTTATTTAAATTACTTGGATAAAAACAATGATATTAAAAAAAGAGGAACAGGACAATATATTGGTAACTGCTAGTGATTTCGATAATAAGGATTTACAAGTCAATAAAGGTAATTTTGTTAAGATTTGAACACTACTCAACCCGCCCGCTACTTCTAGATCTAGATTCTCTCTAGATTCTAGAATTCTAGATCTAGATCTAGATCTAGATCTAACTACTGGCACTGGCTCGCTAGAGTCTAGCAAAACAAATTCTAGATTTTCTAGTCTAGAATCTAGATTAGGTATTAGCATTAGATTAGAATTAGTGAGTTTTATACCTTATAAACCTGTTTTTTTAGTTACTCACTTACGACACTTAGTGCTGAAGGTAAACAGTAGGACCCTAAACGGTAATCTTAAGTAATCTATCGTTTTAGGTACGTAAAATCGCCCGCGACTAGTAATGTGAAAAACAGGTGACTCCTTACATTTTAATAATTATTTCACATTTTGAGGAGGATTCATGTTTTGAAAAATACAAAAATGTTTCCTTGTTTCATTTAAGTACCTGTTTCTAAACAATTGAATTAAAACTTTTCAGTAATAAATGAACACCAGCGATGTTTCCAACAGATGCAACCATGCTCATTTACTATAGCAGCCATCTTGTTAAAGTTTTATTTTTATAGACTTATAGCGCAAGATTCAGGCGGAAGTCACTCTATTTTACAAATGGCTGCTGTTTATATAGCAAATCTTGCTTGCAGACACTGCTGTTTAAAGTTAATTTCTGGCCTATATTGATATATTTAGCCATTGATTTAGGTTTATTATTCATTTATCTATAATATTTGACACAAACATATCACAATATACTTCTATTACAGCCTTGACAATGAGGTAACGTTTTCGTACATTAATAGCCGCGGGCGATTTTACGTACCCAAAACGATAGATTACCCCCTATACATTATTATTAGACATACAGACATACTGACATAGAGATACAGCTTCATACTCAGTCATACTGTCATACTAACATACTTTATTGATATTTGTAGCTTAAGGCATAGATCTAGACTAGATTTATAATCTAGAAGTAGATCTTCTAGAGATAGATCTAGATCTATTACTTTACTTTACATTACTGATCTATTCAAGATCTAGATCTCGACTCGAGCTGTTTTGGGCAATAACTCACTCCTAGAATTCTCGGGGGAATTTTATACCAGTGTCCGTATAATATAGAATCTACTATAATATCATAATAGAAACTTCTTTAAAAAAGGCGTTAGGTTACTGGTAGTTAACTAAATATACACAAAGCTGGCTTATGTCAATGCAAACCCTGCCCCTAACCCCTACCCTAGTCCTTCTGTACCCTAACCTAATTTTAAACATAAAATTAAAATTAGTGGAAATTACAATACTACAAACAACTCAACACACTTGTTAAATGGAAGAGTCTATTATCGGACATTGGTTTCTATGATCATCAGAATTCTGACACTACTAGTGTAGAGTAGACCAACTACAGCCTGGCATAGCGTTCGCAGTTACTGAGTGAGTGTTAGGGTAGAGTCAGAATTTTATGCTAAGTGCTATCTGATTATTAATTAAGTAGGCCTTTAAAAAATAATTTTATACATCTAAGCCTTGATCTAGATTCTAAAGACCTATTCATGTTTTAGCAGTGTACGGTCTTACTCTTACACATCAATCATTAAATTCATTATTCATTAGGCCTACTAGATCTAACTAAAACTAAAATTATTATAGAGCGTAATATTCAATGGTAGCTTGGTAGATCTAGCATTCTAGATATATTTAGTTATTTAGAGTCTAAAATAATAACTCCCTCTCTCTACTTGTTTACTAGTCTAGATCTATTATATGCTCGGAGAGTATACTGGTATTTTTCTTGGTCTAGACTCTATATAAATCAAGATTTGAAAGTACCGAGCTTCACCATTTCATAAGCGCATCTAGGACCCTTCTTAATAGTTCTATCATTCCCACTGACAAAATCTGATTGTTAATCACACGAGTTGGGTTTGTGTCTTCACCTCCACCAAATCTCTGAGACTGAGTGTTATCGAACCCCTGGGGTTCGATTGAGCCCAATTTAAGAACCACAGATCTAGTGAACTAGTCTACGTCTGGCTTGATCTAGATCTAGTTAGATAGTTTTAGTAGACTAGCTAGAGAGTAGTAGTTGCCTGGCTAATTGATACAAATAATAGTTTTAATAAGAATTATTGTAGTGTGTAAATAGTCCTTGTAATTAAAGGCTGATGGTAGATCTAGATATAGAGATTTATTATTTAATTGAAGTTCTTAGAAATGAAATGACAAATGATTAGACTTAAACCTGCCCTCTTGGATCTATACTAAGTATCTCTCTATATTATATATAGGCTATATATAGCTTGAGTATGCCCTATCAAAATGCAATAATTATGAGTACTAGTAATTGCCTATCATCATTAACATTTATAAAATGATCTATCTACTTCTATTGACTTCTGAGCACCTAGATTCTGGGTCAAATTTTATACATTTAATGTTAATATTAAGAAATTTAAGTTGGTCTAGTCTGATGTCATAGTTTTACTTTACTACTAGTAATAGACTAGTAACTTATTAATATTTTATAGTTCAGTTCGACTTAAGTTTACTCTAAAGGCAGGCCTAAGTTTCATGCTAAAAGCCAAGGCAGCCTGACCACAGTAGCAATGAGCCTACTTTATTTAACGACTACAGATCAAAGCTGAGTCTTCTAAGTTCTTGCACCACATTTGTTATGCTGATGATTAGACCTATAAATAGACCCTATGATTATGTAGTCTACACAAAATAAGGCTTTACAAGCTAAATCTCAATTGTAGTATTGTTAAAGTGTGTGGTGGTGGGGGGAAGGGGGCATTAGTTCCTAGAAATCGTTTAATTTATATGATCAGCAGTGATCTAAATAAAGGTTGTAGAGGGTGGGGTGGTGGATAAGAAATATCATATTGGTTTTTGTTAAATGTGCATGATTCCTCTAAAATTAAACTGGATAAGGAAAGATTAATGAGATTATTAATCATGCAATTAATCCATCAGTTTCTGTATGAAAACAGTATATTATTCATTATAGCATTATTTTATACCTCTATATTGTCTTAAAAATTAAAATAGTTCCACTCCATACCAAAATTACCATTGATGTGAGAGGTACAGTATCCTTGTCTTTCATTCAACATCCATATTTATTTGTTGACGTATACTTGGCCAATACATAGGCAACCAATATGCCATTTGAGATGAGTGTTCATTGATTGTTGAAGGTAAAGGTCAACCTCTCTGTGTTTTGCCTTTCATTGCAAGCTCTCCAATTAACTAACTGAACAGTCAGTGTTTACCTCACTCCACATACTAACCTGCTAATCGTACAATAAAATTTAAAAAAATAATTTTTTAACTTTATTTTTTTGTGTTGGAATCTATTGTTCCTATTTTACTGTGTTAAAATAAAAATAAGGGTAGATAACATGTGAAAGAGCATGCGTTTATTTTGAAAGTATAAAAGAAGAATCAACAATATGTTGTGTTTTAAATGCGAGTTACGATTGGCTATCTGTTTAAACTACAAAAGGGTATGCATACTTCTGATTTAGCTAGCTACACTTTTCATTAGCAAATGTTTCCCATCAAAACACATTTTCCAGCCCCAATCTAGCTTATCCTAATGGCTAACCTTGAACATATTGGCTAAAACATCAGTATTAAAGTATTTTATAAAGCCTACATACCTTGGCCATAGGGGGCTCTATATATAATCCTAACTAACAATTTTAGTACTACTTTATTTTAAAATTTTCTAAAAGCAACATTTTTGTCACATGTGTTTATCGTTGATATTTTTAAAATTGAAAATTGCTTTATTTTATACACTATATAGATCCTATATATTTCTAAATAAACAAATTTAGTTTAATATTTCATTTAGGGTCTTCAGGATTTTTCTTTTGAAACAGTTACATATTGTGGTTTTTGTGTAGGCTACTTTGAAAGAATGGCGTTCTTAAAAAATAAAAATTGAATTTTCCCCTCATGTATTAGATTCTATATATTATAAACTGAAATGATTTCACTAATTAAATTACACTTTGAGTCATCAGTTTTTAAAGTGCTACAAATTTCAAATTTTACTAGAGAGTGATTTCTGCTTTTTTGCCTTTATTTAAAGTAATTTGAATGACTAACTTAAATATAATCTCTTGTCTTTTATAAATGTTACTTTTTACATTTCAGTATTTAAAGGAATTATTTTTTAAAATATATTTTTAATTATTTACTTGTTAATCAATCTTAATCATGATACTTTATTTCAAGATAGTTTTCACAGCTTTGGCAAAAAAAAAATTATCAGGTCGTTGCTCATAGGTTTTTTTAAAACCTATCTAGATAGTACACCAGTGTACGAATGTATTTAATATATGCTATTGTATAGTGATTAAGGTTTAAAGTGTTCAAGCTTTGCAAAAGTATGTAATAAATAAATATATATATCACCATTCATCTAAAAAAATGAAAAAAAGTTCTGTGTCTTAACTACCTATCCCTTTTTTCCCCAGTTAACATTAACGTTTTACCCCAAAATTTCATAAAATATTGCATATGATTCTTGTCACTTAGCATTAACTTCCGCTGGTTTACTGTTTTTTGTCTCCCTTGATTTATTTCCCCTGAATTATGTTCGCAATGGAACAGTGATCCACATTGTTGTTTCTGCGCACAAGTGATCCAATTTTGACTGAAAAAGTGCAGCAAACCGTAACCGAGTTGAAGTTGAAGCACAACTGATCTATTTGTTTACTAGGTTTTAAAGCTCTTACCGCCGAACTCCCTTTTTTAAGTCAAGTTACCCGTCGTTAGATTTGTGTGACATTGGAATTCCGATGCTATAAATTTGCAGTCGCGTTCGTGTCGCATTGATTTGTTTATTTTATGCCCCAGTAGCTTTGTCTACACTTGGTGTTTACGTGTCAGAGCGCCCAACCACCCCGCCCCCTTTCCACTTCCCCATTTTACTGTCACTGTGTATGCCTTGCCAACGTGTGCATGAGACTGACCTTTAAATTGTATTGAAAGCCTATACACACTATCAAGAATAATTGGTGCATGTCGATAAGAAATCCCAAACCACATCCGTATAGGTAGTATCGTTATCGTTGATACCACATAAACGAACTTGTTGACGTAGTAGGCCTACCGTACAATGTTCAAAAGAGACACACTTATTGTGTGTGTTGGCCTACACATTAAGTTAGCCGTACATTAAATTAAATGGTTACCCCCAAAATCAGACATAGACATATAATTTGTGTAGTTTTTTCATTTTTTTTTTGCCATAATTACCCCTCCCCAACCATTCAAAGAAACATTTTTTTATACCAGTATTTAATAATGGACTCCTCCATGAAATGGGTTGTTATATAGGCGTTATGTTAATGTTACAAACCCCAACATTAGTATCTTACTTTGCACCCAAGAAACGCCACCACCCCCATGTTTGGATGAGTCCATTGTCATACAGCTGTAAAGAAAGAAAGAAAAAACACAAAGCTAACAGGACTTTACCAACATTTGCCGTGTTGAGGTCGGCCATTAATTCTGTACTTTTTTTTTTACCTTTGGGTGTGGGCTCTACTGTCACGGCCTGGACAACACTGATGTAACAGGATACGACGTCATGACGCCGTTGTTAGTTACTCAACTGAAATCTAGGTCAACGTCTTTCGTATTCGCTTGAAACAAAATAGCATTGAAGCGAATTTAGTACAAAAAACTTGTTTAAAAAACATACAGCCGAACGCAATACTAGTAGATTAAAAAAAAAATCTTCCTTTCTTCTATTTTAACAGCGAAAGCTTAGGTCGTTAACAAATATTTAAAAGATTCCTTATCAACCACCCTATGTACTAATATTGATCTATGTTGAATGAAAAAAAAACATTTTCTTTTAACTCTTAACTTACTATATATATATATATATATATATATATATATATATATATATATATATATATATATATATATATATATATATATATATATATATATATATATATATATATATATATATATATATATATATATATATATATATATATATATATATTGTTATAAGAATTTTATTTTCTACTTTTTAGTTGGCCTATCTACAAATGGCTAAACTATAGGAGTTAATAGTAGGTTGATGTTTAAGTTTTAAAAACAATCTGTGCTGTTTTTACTCTTTCCATTCTAATCGTTCTTAACAAAGTCGATAACCCACACGACTACAATATTTCCGTTAAACCTGACCAGCAGCTTATGATAGCTTAAATCACAACAACTGTTATCTGTCCCTTGTTAGCACCCATTTGTAAACATCTAAAGCTACCTAAGTGGCTTTTGCCCCTTTTGTTATTGCATATAGTAATCTTATAATTATTATAATAAAGACTTATTTTATTTATAATTCACTTGACAGTTAGAGATTATTGCATTGTCGTCGAAGATGCATAGTTTAAATACATTGCTCCTTGAGATATGAGTAATACAATGAGTTTCAAGATGTGATCACAACCAGACAATCAACATGGACAGACAGAGTCATCAAAAGAACGCCGGCAGCTCATCATGTTTTCTTCTTCTATAGATGTTGGATAGGGTCAAGGCTAGGATCAGGAATACGGTTTTTTGGTAGCGATGGGGATATAGCTGGTATACTAATACTTACATTATATTTAGGTGTTTGTGGTATGATAGATACAATTTGTGGTTTTCTGATGACATAACCGAGTCATCTGAAAGAGGGCTTGTTAGTAAACCATGAACTAAAATTAACCCATGTCGACACAAACTCTAGTCATAGCTATAACACCCAAAACCGATGTAATTTTACTGGCAACCTAACATCCTCTTTTTTTATGATTCCAATCTTGGACAGTGCGTGGAGAAAAAAATTATCCTTTTACAAATTCACAAGTACCGGTTTTTCTTCATGCTTTTATCGATTTACTTTGTTTTGTTGTCGAGCGTTTTTTTTTTGGTTAGAATTTATGTAAAGGTAAAATTGCCGTCTCCAGTTTCATGTCCTATATTGACGTCACGCGTATCGATTGGGTCCTTGTTCCATTCAGGTTATTTTCTGTTCTTCGAGAAGTTTACTTGAGCGTTATCTCCCTTTTGTTGTGAAGGGCCGTGTAGCTCTTCAACAAACAGCTTTGAAAATAAAGATCGCAAGCAAGGGCAGGCGACACAATGCTGAGCTAGTGCTTTGTTCAGTACGGAAACTTAAACTTAAACTAAAGAAGAAGGAAACACTTAACTATCGTATGTCGTAGTTTGCTTTCAGCGACTAAGGTCAACGTTAATAATGCGTCAACAGGTTGGGGTGGGGTCCGCACCGGGTGATACCATTTAGATGGTGACACCACGACGAAAAATCGTAAAACTTTCAGAACGTTTTATGTAGTTCAAATTATAAAAGAAGAGGAAGAGGGGGTGACACCAAATAAAAAATCTGGCATTATTTGAGGGTGGTGGGGTGACATCCGACCTAGTGACGCCACTGGATCCACGCAAGCTGTATGAGGTTCAACCATTTCCCTTCCCGCAGTAATCCAGTAAAATTGTAATACACGTGCAAGTAGGCTACACATCAAGACAACAAGCCTACTCCTATACTACACACTCGGTCACTGGATTTGGCCTAACAATTTTATTTTAACTACGTTGTTTTTTAACAGGGGTGTGGTCAACATATACGCCCTTCATATGTCTTTAATTGCTGGATTCAGTTCAAGGAGGTTATGTTAAACGTTAGGATAGGTCATAGAAAAAAAAAAGGGGGGGGGGTGACGTAGACTTACACGCCAGTGAATCGTGCACTTTAATAATAATAATATATTTATAAAGAAAACATAAACGACTTTATCTCCAAATTCTTTGATGACGTTCTTCTAACAATGTCGTTTTATGGGCCCGCGTGAGGCTAGGATAAGTCAACAATTGCCATGTCAAACTATTTTTTTTTCTATTTGCCTCAGCATACTTTGAGGGCGTCACCCCAGCATACACGAATTACACCCCCACCCGTCTGTGTTACTTAGTGCTCCATGCACATCCTAGCACTGGTGCCATTGCTTACTGCTAGATAAACGGGTCTCTAAAAACTTAAAATTTCTAATATGAATATGATTACTCTCCAGAGCTTCTTCTGGACGAGCCCCCCTCCCCCTCCCAGAAGAACGTCTACCGCCCAACAGAACGAAATAGAATTATATAGAAAATACATACTTTTACCAATGTCCTTCTTCCCGGAGAAAAAAGTCTGAAAGAAACACCGCTCCAGATATTGCCTTTTTAGTTTATTAAAGGTTGCTAGTAATGCTAGTTTTCTTGGTCATGTGTACAGATATCATGTACGATGTACTATGCTGTATGAAATCATTGTTGATACTTTTCTTATAGCCACACCTCTATATTCGAATAGCTAGTGCTGCCAAAGCAAATACTTTAGATTTGTGTTTCAGTTTAATCATCAATACTACCCGTTGTCCTTGTCGTGATATGGGAAGCTAACCAGCAGTCTCCAAAGTTCTTCGTCCTTTGCTTTTTTCTTTTAAATTTCTATTTGGCTTCAAGTGTAACCCAACTTTATGTCAGGTGTTCCTTGTTCGACCTCTTTTACCTTTTCCTCGGAGATTCCATTTTATTTCAGTACCTGCTTGATAATACTGACTGACGTTCAAGATTGTGCGTAAAAAAGGATTATTACCAGTGGCGTAGACAAGGGGGGGGGGGGGGTTAGGGGGGTCATAACCCCCCCCCCATAGACCCCTCGGTATATAAATAAAAAGTATGAAGGGGGTGTGCAGATCGAAAGTTTGAGAGGGGGGGGGGGCAAATCGAAAGTTTGAGGGGGGGGGGGGTGCAAATCGAAAGTTTGAGGGGGGGGGTCCAAATAGAAAGTTTGTTTGAGGGGGTGCAAATCGAAAGTTTGAGGGGGGGGGGGTGCAAATCGAAAGTTTGAGGGGGGGGGGGGGTCCAAATAGAAAGTTTGTTTGAGTGGGGGTGCAAATCGAAAGTTTGAGGGGGGGTGCAAATCGAAAGTTAGTTCCCGGGTAAAAATTGGAACACCCCCCCCCCCCCCCCTCGAGACGATCTTGGCTACGCCACTGATTATTACAATCAATATCAGAAAACCCCACGTTAAAACAAAACACACCCTATTCTCGCTATACATGCACGCTCATTAATCTCAAAACATATTTCTTCGCCGTTAAAAAAAAAAAAAACCATTTATCAAAGTTTAAGGAGTTGCAAGGGCTTGCATTACCTGGCCGCCATTTTGTTTGTCAAGACCTTAATCGAAAATCAGGAGGTCGCGTAGTTTGTTTTTTATTGATATCGATTTGAACGGAAACACGCTGAACACATGTTACAAGAACAAAAATGTCTGTCTCGCTGCGATTAAAAACCTCTGTACAACTGAACATGTGTAACCTGTTTACGGTTTTTTACTTCCTTATATTGTTGTAACAGTTGGCTTGTGCAGTCTTGCTATGGTAATATGTACATTAAAATCACAGGAAAGCCGTTGGGCTGCAGCAGATTAAGCCTCTTCTCTTTTTAAATGGATTTCTCTATTGCGTCGCGGATATAGATCTATATTAAATAAGCCCACAAAATAACCATACCGTATGAACGATGGCAATATTCGCATATGATTAGGATAAACTAGTATTTTAGTTGAACGTGCCATTTAAGTTAAACGAACGTGACCCCCCCCCCCCCCCCATAAAACCATTTTCTTTCATTTAAAATATGAAAACTAAACAATGCCTAAATTTTGAATCATAGATCTAGTCTATATCAGTGGGGTTCTTTTCAGACTTTTATTATCGGGGTGGGGGGGGGGGGTATTCACGTAGGAGAAAGAGCCCTCCCCCTAACAATTGTTAATTTACTGTCACACAATAGATGTAGAAGAATAAAAAATAAGGGGTCATCCATTTATGACGTCCACAATTTTTTTTTTTTGGACTTGGACCCCCCCCCCTTATTAAAGTCCATATGCGTCCACCAAAGTCAGTTTTTTTCGGACCCCTCCCCCCATGTGGACGTCATAAATGGATGACCCCTAAGTCCGTACAGCCAAGAAGTCTATTTTAAGTTTCAATTTGACTGTGTATCATTCAGTAATGCAGTTCAGAATTAGCTCAGAATTTATACCCCGGTTGGCGCCGCCTATGATCGGCGCATAGAGCGTCATCGTCCCCGTCCCCCCCCCCCCCAACTACGCCCCCCCCCCCCCCCCAAGAGATGCTTGAAAGAAACTCGGAACTATGGTTAGAATGTAGGCCTATTTGTTCGTAAACGTTCGTTTACTACTACTACTACTGAAGTCCCTCATATTTTTTATTGATTGATCTATACAAGATCTTGATGTAAACAATTCTGCTGCCGCATTCATTAACCGTTAACCTCGCTTACGTCGCAGAGTTAATTCTTGCGTGTGTAAGCCTCGACCCAATAAAAGGGGCCAACAGCTAGCCTATATTTCAACGAGGACAGTGCGACCGCGACCATATTTAGAAAAAGAAAAAAAAACGTTTAGTAGCCGAATAATCTCTCGATAGCGCCTGCTTGTTTTGTTTTGTTGCCGCCATCTTGTCGCGGTTTTATTTAGTTTTATAGGTCAGGCCGAACTCAAGACATGTAGAGATCTACTAGGCTATTATTTTATTTAACTGTATTTAGACATGTTTATTTTGTAGAACAAACAACATAACGAAAAATTCTAAAGAGTAGCATAGATTATATTGTTTTTAGTGCTGGACTTCATTTGAATTCATGTTTTATTTTCATTATTATTTAATACTTGACACTTGTTGATTGTTGCCTAACTTGCCAGTGTGGGCCTTCGTTCAGATTTCATTACGGATTAAAACGTCGTGCCGTAGGCTAACTGCAGGTCATTGCTTGCAAAAACAAAATAAATTGTTCAGGGATAGGTCAGTCCCCGCCGTGTTCATTTTGTTAGGGTTTTTTTTTAAGAGGCCTTCACTAAAGCTTCAAGGAAAGGCTTCAACATCGGGGTTTAACAAAGTAGTGTCTATAATGAGTCGGCATTGTTGTAAGTTTTACTGGCACTAGTTTACATACATTTGTTACATTTCACTTGCTTTTTTAAGTGTTGGAAGCCAAATTCTGGATTAACTAGCCATTAAAAGGCCTAAAAAATAGTAATTAAAAAAAAATTAACTAGGCCCTTATTAGATATCTTTATAATAAGTTTTAGATCTAGGCCTAAATCTAAATTAATAATTATACTAACTTAAACTAATTAAATAAAATTTTATACCATATTTTTGTGGGTATGCCAGTAATAGGCATATAAAAATATATAGGTCTAGGCCTATGTATAAACATAAATATATAGACCTATATTACAGATAGGCTACTTTGAAGCTTATTTTTATGGAGTCTGTCTTATGTAGGCCCTATTTAATATTTGTAGTGGGGTGCATTTTTATCCTCTCTACATAGATTTAGACCTACTGCTCCCTCTTTTGCTCTAGAATACAGAATGCATTCAGTTTCTTATTCTATTTTTCGATTGCCCGTATTTAACTTAATGTTTTATGTCATCTTCTCTTCCTAGATAAAAATATAACCATGGGTTTGAAAGAAGGTGAAAAAGATAAGAGCACAGTGGATTCCATCACAGAGGGACTAAACTTGTGTAACATTGAAGATGGGGTCTCTAACATAGAGCTCACAGAACAGCTGAAGACATTGTCTTTATCTGACAGAGAACACTCTCCAGTGGTGAGTATTGGGTTAAAAATGCATTGTTTGAATCATCATCTTTTTCAGTTTGTAGTAGAGTTCATCTGTTTCTATGACCTTGACATACAAGTGGATAATGTGGTCAGCACTATGTTCAGCTTTCGGGGTGGTAGTAGTCCAGAGGTGTAGCAAGGGAAGAGCGGGTGGGGCGGCCGGATAGAAATGTACATTAAAAGCTTATTCTAAGCAGTATTACTGAATTATTCACAGTCGAGGCTAAGAATATAAACTCCTACATGGCTTTACAGACTTACTTAACTGCTTTCTACGTTAAATTTGTGACAGCGGAAAAAAAGAAAGAATAGCTGGTAAAAACGCCTCGACCATTCTAAATTGGGGGAGGGGGGGACGACGGACGTTACTAAACAAAACAAATATGTATGCATAATTGGGGGGGGGGGGGGGGGAGGGGCGCAAAAATTGATAGTTCGCCCCGGGTGCCGGAATGGGTCAGTACGCCTTTGTAGTAGTCAAGCGCTGTACTGCTTTGCCACGCCATCTCCATGTACATTTTTTTAACATCACATTTTTTGTAAAAATAAAAAAAAAATATTTTATTTAAGATTAGAACAATTTTATAAAAGTATGTTTTTTTTATTAATGATAGAACCATTTTATAATTAACCTTGTATTTTATTTTCAACCATACATTTTACTGATATGCTCGGATGTGCAAATGTTTTAAATGGGTAGTACAATTTTTAGTTAATCCTGTTTATGCTGGTTTTGAATCTAAGTAATATCATGCAATATGTAACATTTAATTTTTGTATTTGAACAGAAATTTAAATACTCAATTGCGTGATATAAATTATTTATTTGTCTTTACACAGTGATTTTTGCGTTAAAATGTTTGTTAACAATTATTTCTCTTCTTTGCTCAGAAACTAGAACCACAGGAGGACGATGAAAATGGCAGCAATGAAAACGAAAAAGATGAAAAGACAGATAATGATGACGTGAAAGAAGTGACCAAGTATGATGCACTCGTTAAGCTGGATGCACCTAGCTTTGATGACAATGAGGTATGTTTTTATTTCATTTTTAAAAGATATATTTTTAAAAAAAATCCACCCAGAAAAGTAAATTGATAAGGTGAGTGCACTTTTGGGCTAGTTGGTCCAGTGGGTAGATGAATTAAAGTATAGTTTATCTGATTCTCTGATGTTGGCATATGAAGGGATAGTTGCCATTTAGTTTTAATCATTGAGTTATATTTACTTTTAGTTCTTGAATGGTGTGGTCAGGTAGTAGAACACATAATTAGCTAGCTTGAAAATCTAACTTTTGGTTCTTACGAGTTTTTAGGGCATCCCTGAGTTCATCCAGCTGTAATTAGTACCCAATTTAAGTGAAGAAAAGTAAAGGCAGCTATACAATCCCTTCAAATGCCAATGTGTAAAAAAAAACAGATAAATTGTACTACATCTATTCGATTGGCCATACGGCCTTAAAGGGTTGATTGGTACCAACTTTTAATTGTTTGTCCTGTATTTTATTTATAGCACTTGTAAAAAAAAACCTTTTTTTCAGGATTGTGCTGAGAATGAAGCTCAACCAGACGGTGAGCTTGAAACAAGAGGTCCAACCAATGGTGTCCCATCTGTCAACTACAATACAATGTACAGGAATGTCATGCCAGATCACATGGGTAAATTATTGACATAACTCTTTTCTATAACTGTTTTAGTAATTACTATTATCCCAGATAACCATAAAAAGATATGATTACAGCTAAAAGTAAGTTTAGTATATTATACATCTATTTTTCTTTCTGTATTTATTGTGATTTTGGTATGAATTAAATATTTAAGTTTTGTTCCCCACCAACATGATTTGACATTTATGTCAACAAGTGTTCCCTTCATGGCCCAGTGACTGTAGCATGTTTTCCTTTTAGGATGTCCCCCAGCTAGCAGGCTTCATAACTTATGTTGAAGGGCTTGGGAGTTTGACTTTAGATTAGCAGACATGCACTGCACCACCCTGCTGCACCATTCCCCATTAATGCGTTTAGCTCTGTACAATTGTGTTTGATTGTGTTACTATCAAATTCTATTTTCTCATAAGTTCATTTAGTTTTATGTACAGTCCAATCCAATATTATACCAATGTTTCATTTTGTTGTGTGTAACAATAGAATCCAATTGTCCACAGTGAGGAACCTCCCACCCAACTACCCAGGCTACAACAACTACCACCCAACCACATAATCCCCAATGAAACCTTGAAATATGTACTAGTTTTTTTGTTCCAATTAAATATTATACCAAAGCTTCATTTAGTTGTCAAATTGTCCACAGTGATGAACCTGCCCCCCAACTTCCCATGCTACAACAACTACCAGCCTAACATGATGGCAGGGGCTTGCGGCCAGAACCAGAAAAGGATGATGGAACAGGAAGACATATACTTCGAGTGCCCCAAGTACGTCAAGCCTCCAGTCATGGGAAACAACTACACACAGATCAACACAAACTACATGCCAATGAACAACCTCAATGAACCTGCGGCTTCAAGAGCACTGCCACAGACAAAAAAGGTAGGCCTAGACAAGTCTGTGGTTCTCAAGCTTTATTCTTCTTGTATGTCTACCTGTTCGTTGTTTGTTAAAACAGCATTTACACTTGTGACATGTATACTAAACAGATCTAGAAAAGCTCACAAGTAAGTATACACGTTCCGTGGGTAAAATATTTTGATATAGCATTTATTAACTATTGCGAGTTTCTTTTCTAGACATGTATCGTATACATGTTGCAAGAGTTAACTCTGTAAGAATGTATTGGTTAAAAATGGCTGTTTTACTGTGCATCAGGAAAATTTAAAAAAAAAACAACATGAATTTTTAATGCTAAGTTGGTAGTATAGTACAGCACTATATTATTTATCTAAATGAGTGAACTAGGGACAGGTTTTCACGTGGGGTTTCTTATTGTGAGGGTTTGAGGCAGGTGTAACCACTTGACTAAAGGCAAAGGCTGCCTTGGTTCTGTGCAACTATTTGTTATAAAAATGTCTGTTGTAAAGTCCCACTTATCACTTTTTAAGTCTCGTTTCTTAATTTTAAAACAAAAACTTCCTTTATTTTTATTTTCTGTTAAAAAAAATAATGACTAAATTGTAATTTTAAAATAAAGTTTTTTTTTAAATTAAGTAATAACTTAATTATTATTAAAAATGTATTTCTCCAAAGGTTGTACTTCAAACCCAGCTGTCTGGCAGCACAATGATACAGTCTGGGGATCTCGTCCCTGATGCTAACCTACAGCTGTGCCAGGGCTTCCCAGATGACTTTCTGGATGACAACTTGTTCACTAAAGAACTAGAGACAGACTTCTACGCTGGATTCAACTACATCCCACCCAAGGAGTACCAGCCCGTCCAGCAGATAGAGGACTACAAGAACAAGCGCTGGAGCAGCGATGATGTTGCCAGCGACGGCTACGGCAGCGACCCAGGGTCACAGTCTTCACCGGCCCCCAGCCCATACTCCATGATGGATGCCTCTGGGGCATCGCCCTCTGGGACCAGCTTTTCCCCACCCCCCTCCAACTTGTCAGCAGACTCTGGTGTCAATAGCCCTATGGCAGATGATGTGAGTGCTAGTAATTTTTTTTTGCTCATCATCATCATCATTATTATAAATTATAGGGTCATTGTCTATTTTCCTATATAACCAAACCAGATTTATCTCAACAGATCTTTGTCTATTTTCTTATTTAACCAAAACCCCATAGAACTGATTGATAAATTCATCGACACATTTATCTCAACAGATCTTTGTCTATTTTCTTATTTAACCAAACCCCCATAGATGTATAAATTCATCAACACATTTATCTCAACAGGTCCGTAGCCCAAGGCAGGTTGGCATGAGCCCCCGCACAGTGAGGTCGCCCTACGTCGGGTTGTCCCACATGACGCCACCATACACCATGTCACCCCCACACCCCCAGTCACCCCCACAGCAGCCCACCTACTGCTCACCTGCCCATGAGATGACCGAGTACAACTACCCAGAGCCATTGCAGCTGCAGCAAGTAAATCCTTTTGTAATAACTTGTGATTCAAAAACATGCTTTTAGCTTGTTTCCCTCCCCTGATTGTTCTGAGAAGAAAATAAGAAATGATGGGGTGGGGGGGGGGGGGGGGAAGAGAAGAGGGTTTTAGTTATCTGGCTATATTGATTGAAAAATAAAAACTTAAAAAAAAATGATTGGGAGAGGGGGGGGGGGGGGAGATGTAGTATACACAAATGTGTATCAAGATTAAATAGTTTAGCTTGGTTCTGTATACAACAACCCAACATGTAGTAGATGGTCACAGATATTTGCAGAGAATAAAATATATATTTTATTAGTTATAATTAAACCCAAAAGTAGTCTGTTAGTATTACATACCTTCTCAGTATTTTAAGTTACACAGATTTTTAAAATGTTCATATTTTTCTTTAATGTAAAGTAGTTTATACATTTCTAAATATTTATTTCATTATTTTCAAAATGTTCATTTTAAAACTTCAGCAGAACTTTGAGGTCACCCCCCAAAGTAACCCCGCAGAGGATAACTACACGAGCTCCTATGTCACTGAACATCTGGCTCTCCTGAGTGAAGCCTTGGAAGTGGCTGGCAACGACCTCTTGACCTGCGCCAAGAGTAAAGTCCACTCCAACTGTGCCCCCGCTGACCACCTGGTCAACCAGTTCAAAGAAAACATCCCCAACATTATAGAAGAACCAACAAGTAAATTCACTTTTGAAGCTCCCAAGGTAAGTCTATGCAGCATTTAGTCTGTGTTAGAAGTGATGTTGAACAAAAAAATGCTATAAAAAAGTGAAATATTCATCATTTGTCAGTGACCATCATAAACATGTAGTTAATTAATTTTGTTGCAAAAGAACTGGACTTATTTTAGTTAAATGTTGTTGCTAAGGAACAGAAACCATTTTAATTTTAGTTTAATGTTATTGCTAAAGAACAGGAATTCTTTTGTTTAATGTGTTGCTAAGCTACTGGAATTATTCTTCCTTAATTAATGATGTTGCTAAAGAACGAGACTTTTTTTTTTTACAGCCTTCGGTGGATCAGTCAAAACAGAACAACATCACACTTCATCCCTTAGCGACTGTCTCCCCCCAATTCCCTGTACTTAACCCGGTGAGTGACACAGGCAGATATCTGTCTTTGATTTAGTTACTGGGGAAACACTTTAGCACAGGACACCAATAAGCAATTGAGATGAACAGCTATTAACAAATTTTTGGCAGATATCTGTCTTTGATTTAGTTACTGGGGAAACACTTTAGCACAGGACACCAATAAGCAATTGAGATGAACAGCTATTAACAAATTTTTGGCAGATATCTGTCTTTGATTTAGTTACTGGGGAAACACTTTAGCACAGGACACCAATAAGCAATTGAGATGAACAGCTATTAACAAATTTTTGGCAGATATCTGTCTTTGATTTAGTTACTGGGGAAACACTTTAGCACAGGACACCAATAAGCAATTGAGATGAACAGCTATTAACAAATATTTTGTTGTTTAAAAAATTTTTTTTTTCTTTTTTTTTGTGTATTTATTATTTGGAAATAAATAAAGCAGTGTTGTATGAATGAAAATTTTCTCTAGAATGCCACCAAGATGTATCAGCCTAATGGAGTCAGTGTTCCACAACAGCAGCCCACTGGAAAAATTCCCATACCTCCCCTCAACAGGAAGCCACAGCAAAGCCAGCCTGTCGTTGTCACCAGTAGAAATTTGATTTTCATTACCACGCCCCCAACCAAGCCTAGGTGAGTCTTACCTTAGCGTTGGTGCCTGACAATCTTTTAGAGAAATCTGGCGCTGATAAATACAGGGTGATAGGTCGCAATGTGAAATGAGGGTGATAAATCACAATGTAAATTAAATCATCTTTAAAAAAGGCTTAGGTTAAAGTAAAGATATGTGAACATTTTGACAATTAGTCCACTGATACTGAGTAACTATACCTTGCTTCTTAATAGTATTTAAGTTGTCGATTCTACATGTAAGGTGTTACCCTACATTTTTTTCTGTGTGGCACATTCTATTTACAGATATGTAAATGATAAAAGCTATGAAAAAACCCACTAGTATGTGTAAACTCTTTCCATTAAAGATTATTTGTATTATAAAAACACTCTCTGCTACTGTCTTTCTACAACTAGTTATGACAACATACAGACTTATCTCAGTGTATTCAACACTTTGATTGCTGTTGAACTAACAGGAACTATTTTGTCTCTTTTTTCTGCAGTCACAACTAAAACCTCTTCTTTTCTATCCACTTCTTTCCTACAGCATCATTCATCTTTCACAGCTTCTTTCACATACTACACATATTCTATCACAACAAACTGCTTATTGGGCCCCTTACCGTCAATCCCATATATTATACAAATATATGCCATCACATGTGGCAAATTAAGTACTACTAATTTTTAAAATCATTTTAGATTCATACTATTATTACCAACTGGATAATTTAAAAAAAATTGTTTAGGTTTATGTCAATACTACCACAGACTATGCCATTATTACCAACTGAATAATTTAAAAAAAAAATATTTTGTTTAGGTTTACGCCAATTCTACCAAAGACAGAGACACCAGACAAGCCTGTGGGTGAAGTGACCCCTATTGTCAACAACCCAGTGACCCAAAACAAGCCCCCCACCCCCCCTGTAGCCCCACAGAACAAGAAAACAAATGGAAGTAAGTTGGACTCATGTGTTCTCAGGTGTCTGAATTATTCTTGATTGGTTAGGTTAGACTATTGTCCCATGGGGACTTACACCCATCAGTAGAAATTTCTAGCTATCTTTATTACAAACTACTCTCTCTGATATTTGCTGTTTTGTTAAATAAACCTAAACATAAAACATGTTAAAAAAGCATAATTTGATTACAAAAATGTTGAATGTTTAAAAACTGCTAAATTAATTTTAGATAATTATATTAATGTTAATTTTCTAAGGAACATTTTTTAGTACAATAAATTGTTATAAGGACATTTCATGTTTTATTTTTAAATCTTTTTTTAGCAACACTGCTCAATCTGGCCAGGCGAGTGGTTGCAGGAATGTCCACAACAGATCTTCAGAAGAAGGATGACGACGGAGACACGTAAGTTAAGCCTTTAGTTAAATTTCTATGTAATTTCTTTAGGTTTGTTACTGGTTGAACTGTTAACATCTTATCAAATCTCTGTGTTACAACTGTGATTTTTTACTCTTTGAACTTTAATCTACAGTAAACATGTTACCCTTATCAAATGTCTGTGTGATAGCAGTAACTTTTTTTACTCTTTGAACTGTAAACTACAGTAAACATGCAAACCTTAACACATGTCTGTGTGATAGCAGTCACTTTTTTACTGTTTGAACTGTTTACAACATGTTATGTTGTAATGATTAAATTTTTGTTTATGTTTGCAGGTACCTGCATGTGGCAGTGTGTCAGGCTGACTGCTACATGGTGCAGGCTCTGCTGGAGAGACTTGTCAGGGAGAAGCTCACAGACATGATTGATATACAGAATACAATGGGGCAGGTTGGTGATATAATTATAAGGGGGGGGGGGGGTCACAGACATGATTGATATACAAAACACAATGGGGCAGGTGATATAATTATAAGGGGGGGGGGGCTCATAGACATGATTGATATACAGAACACAATGGGGCAGGTTGGTGATATAATTATAAGGGGGGGGGGGCTCACAGACATGATTGATATACAAAACACAATGGGGCAGGTGATATAATTATAATGGGGGAGGGGCCTCACAGACATGAACACAATAGGAAGGTTAGTGAACAGTGTATGACTATGTATACTTTAGGGGAGGTGATTACCAAAAATTGCTCTAGAAATGTTGCCCAGAGTGCTAGGCCCTTGTAGTATTGGAGTCAGTTGAAATATTGTGTTTTGAAAACATTAGTTCTTTGTCAGTTGAGGTATTGTAAGCAGTCAACTTAACAAAATCAATGTTGTTTCTTTATTTTTTAGACTCCACTTTACCTGGCAGTGAGTACCAACCACCCTGAAATGGTGACACTGTTGATTGAGCACAATGCAGACATTAACCCTTTTGCAGAGGTATTTGTTTTTTTTTTTTGTTTAGCATATTTTTCTTTAAAATGCACTTGTGAATAAAGGTTTAAAAAATTGATCTGTACAGCATATTTGCCCATAATTATATAGCAGCTAACGTTATTTTAAATTAATCTGCAACCAAATTATAAAACAAAATTATCACATTTGCCATTAAAGTTAACTGCAACTTTATGTTTAAGAAAGTTATCCTTCTAGTGTAATTGCCTTTAAATTTAATTGCACCTAAATGGTTAAAAAATATCTTTCCAATGTATTTTGTCCTTAAATTTAACTTCAATAATACGTAAAAAAAAAATCTTTCCAATGTATTCTACCCTTAAATTTAAATTTAACTTCAACTGTATGTAAAAAATATCTTTCCAGTATATTCTTCCCTTAAATTTAAATGCAACTATATGTATAAAAAAAAATTAATTTCTCGAGTGTATCCTTCCTTTAAATTTATCTGCAACTATATTTAAAAACAATATTCCTCCAGTGTATTCTGCCCTCTGGTATCCGTGAAAAGTCGGCTGCTATACACTGTGCCTCGTCAAAGGGAGAAACCTACCTGGACACACTGAAAGCTTTACTCCATGCCTCCCATATCAGCTGTTGCTTGAACCAAGTCAACTCTGATGGTGAGTGTCTAGACACAGCTGTTGTTAACATGTGCTGACATGCATGGCTTGTCTCAGGTGTTTGAATATGTTATTGTTCATTTATGTTTACTGATATGGCATATTTGTCTTTGGGTTAACATACATTTTCATGTCTTAAGTAAAATACACATATTTAAACATAACATACATATTCATGTCTTAAATATAATGTACATGTTTAAACATAACACACATATTAATGTCTTAAATATAATGTACATGTTTAAACATAACATACATATTCATGTCTAAAATATAATGTACATATTTAAACATAATACATTGTCTCAGAAATGTATTCTACATGTTTATACATAACATACCTATTCATGTCTAAGACATAATTTCATCATGTCTATGATAAATTTCATCATGTCTAAGATATTACTTCATCATGTCTAAGATATTACTTCATCATGTCTAAGATATTACTTCATCATGTCTAAGATATAGCTTATATAAATACATGTTATACAAATTCATGTAATAGTATTAGATGCAGCATACATATTCATGAAACTTCAATAAGACATCAATTATAAAAATATGAATAAACAGAGAGTTAAAATTATTAGATGGCATAATGAAAAATTATTTTTTTCTTTCCCAGGTCACACCGCACTGCACTGTGCTATCAGGTCACACGGTAAACTGGACGCAGATGGAACACGCCTGAACAGCATCCCCATTATACAGTCTCTGATTCACGCAGGGGCTGACCCTAACATGCAGGTGAGATACACATCTTCTAATGGGGATCATCTATTTATCACATCTACATTGGACACATCCACAGAAGTGCTGGGGGAGGGAGGTTCTAAAATTATTGTTTTTCTTTCTTTTGGATGTCCTTTTGTAACGAATTCTTCCAAATTAATAATAAAGTTTGCGAAGACTGGGTTCTAATCAATTTCACCTCTAAAGCACAAAGCATCTATGTAAAATATGTCTTGTGCACTAAAATGACTTACGTGAGGGTTATATTTTAAAAAATGACTATAAAGCTGTTTTATAATGACTCAACAGTTCAGATGTATATTTCTTTTAATTTTATACTTTTGAAATTAGTTTACACATTAGATTGCCGTGGTTAGCTCCCCTGTATATTTTGCCTTGCTACACGAGAACTACCTTTTATGTCGCTTTGAAAAAATTATTGTATCTCTGAAATGTGTATCAGTGGTTTGTGTTTGTGTTACAGGTCCAGCAGAGTGGGAAGACCTCCCTCATGTATGCTCTAGAGAGCAGGGACATTGACTTGATTGAGAAAACATTTCAGCTGGTGGACCCATCAAAACTTGGCTCCTACCTAAAAACACAGGTAATACAATCCTACCTCACCACTACCTTAGTTAAAACACAGGTAATACAATCCTACCTCACCACTACCTTAAAACACAGGTAATAAAATCCTACCTCACAACTACCTTACTTAAAACACATAATAGAATCTTACCTCACCACTACCTTAAAACGCAGGTAACATAATCTTACCTCATAACTCCCTTGAAACACAAGTAACACAATCCTACTTCACCACTACCTTAATTCACAGGTAACACAATCTTACCTAACCACTACCTTAAAACAGGTAATACAATCCTACCTTACCACTACCTTAAATCACAGGTAATATAATCTTACCTCACTACCTTAAAATACAAGTAATGCAACTTACCTCACCACTACCTTAAAACACAGGTAATACAATCCTACCTCATCACTACCTTAAATCACAGGTAACAATCCTACCTCACCACTACCTTAAAACTCAGGTAACTGTAACACAATCCTACCTCACCACCTTAAACTAGAGCAATCTTATTTAGTCTTATTAGAATATATCCATGACTGTCCTGCCTGATCTGTCAGCTGCTTCCCTGCCATGCGCTTCCACATCTCCCTTGGCCTTCCCTATAATGTATCACTAATGTTAAAACATTGTTATCACAACCCACAATGCTTCTCCACACCTTATAACACACTCCTGTACACATTAAAACATCAGTGATTTCTGATATAAATTTAAAAAAAAAACTTAGCTGACACATAAAACCATATAAAAAACTCTTTGTGGTAACTATAACATTAGGTGATTAAATTATAATTTAAAAGTATTAAGCAAGAAATTTACTCAGAAGTTTTGGACTGTATGACTGTATAAACATGAATTATAAAATTGTTAAAGGGTAGCTTTGCTTAGTTTGATGTGTTTTACTGGAAAATAATTCTGTATGCTGTATTGTGAAGATAATAATTTATTTTGTTTTATATTGCAACAGGCTTTTGACGGATCAACTTGTCTGAAAATAGCCGAATCATTAAAGCAATCTCTGAGCCCTGTGGATCAGCAGCGCCTGAACAACTGTCTGAAACCTGTTCGATAAGTTACTGACACAGAAGGGTCAAAGGTTAGGTGTTAGGTAAAAAATAATACTTGAAAGTTGGAACTAAAATCAAAAAAGCTTTTTTTTTTGTGTGTGGACAGTTTTTAATGAACATTTTTTTAATGGTTGAAGTTTGAGAGTTTGTCAAAGTTTTGATGTATGAACTATATAAGAATTGACATTATTTACAAATTTATTTTTGACCAGTCATTCTGATGCATAATAATTTTAACTTGGCATAACCCGTAACTTATATCAGACTAACTTGTAAAGTGACCATCACAAGAAGTTTCGTATTGTATCAATGTTATTATTTTTATCAGCGTGTAAATATTTTTCCAGTTATCTGTACATTAGTTTTGTTATTTGTACATACTTTTTTTCTTTAGCCCTTCACCGAAGGCTTAGCCATAGATATAAAAATTTATTGGGCCCATTTAAATGGGAATGATAAAAAAAGTTGGGGAAAAAAAACAAGTGGAATTCAAAAGTTACCTTTTTTTTTAAAAAATGTGATATTTAAAGTTTACATTGTGCCTTTTTAGGTCAGTGCATATAACTTGTAGTGTAAATATTGTGTACATTTAAACATTGGCCTGTCCATCAGTTTTGTAGATACTTCTGTTTATCTAGACACTAGTTATAATCGTATATATTTCATAAAAATAAACAAGTTAACATGTATTTAAGATAAGGAATAAGTTTACGTTTTGACCAGTCACAATTTGTGATTGAATTTTTTTTTAAAGGAATGATAAAGCATGCGGCAGCTTCTGTTGAGTTTTTTTTTTACTATAAGATTTGAAAATAACACCTTTTTGTTACTAATGATTTTTTTATGCAATTGTTTGTTATTTCACCAGCTTTGCTTACATTTTTTTCTCTCTTCAAACCATGAGTAGCATTTATTTTAATCAGTTTATCAATTTTTTTTTTCGGGTTTTTATTTCTTTTACATGGACTTAACTCATTAGCATTGAAATTTGTATAATAAAAAGCTATCGGCATATAGAGCGATGAAAGAGAGGTATTTATAACTTACATTTTTTATCTACGTGTGCGGCCATATTTTGTTGATGTTTCTTTGTCCGCCTGGGAAAAACATTGATTTGTTTGGGGAAATTTGTGGCTGTCCATGGTAGAGCGCACAACTACTAACCCAAAAGTCTTGAGTTAGGATCCTGGGCTTGATTCTGTAGGATGTCCCTGAGTCAACCCAGCTCTAATGGGTACCTATCAAAGGTTGGGGAAACTAAAGGCGGCTGGGCATAGTGCTAATCTCCCTATTTCCAGGACAGTTTTTGTATATGGTCAATTTCATTTCTGAAATTATTATTTACATATAGTCTAGTGTTATATTAATGTATTAAAATGAAACTAACATATATTTTCACTTCAAAATCAATCTCTAAGAAAGTTTAGTTACATGTTTGTCTCTAGCAGGATTTAAAAATGCCTGTCTTCATCCTGTATATCAGTTGAATGAAATGCCTTCTTTTAAAAAAAAATGTATAACATTCTTTTTTTCTCAGAATTGTATGTTGAGTTATAAAATTTAAGAAGGGGATCTAAAATTATTATATGTTTCACATTAGATGGACACAATAAAATAGCAAATTTTTTGAAGTAGAAAAAAAAATCAAGGCACTTTTTTGTTTGTTTTTTAATTAAAAAGCAGGGGATCTAAAATTGCTATAGGCCTATATATCTCATTACACTGGCACACATATGGCAAAATATGTTTGAAGTCTATTTTTAAGGAGAAAATCACAAGACATTTGGTTTTTTTATTATGAACAAGCAGAGGACCTAAAACTGTTGAATATATCTCATTAGATGAATACTCACATTGAAAAATATTTTTGAAGTAGAAAGTCTTAAGTTTCTTTTTCATACAGTTATGCCTATAGATATTACATTTTTTTACTACTCACACAGTTAAACACAGGGGGGGGGGGGGGAAATCATTCAGAAAGGTGTAGAAATCTGGTTTGGGTTTTAGTCCTGCATTTCAATTTTGTTATTCAAAAATCACTGTAAACACAGTATCTCTGGAGCCTCTAGTGTTAGGTAGATTTAAAAAAAAATTAAAACATATCAAATAAAGCCTAGAAATAAAAGAAATCAATGTATGTTTCTAGCCTTGGTTTAAGTGCCTGTTAATTTATGACAGAATATATGTCTACAAAACCGTTAGGTGAAGTGTGTCTTTCAGATATGTTTTTTTCAGCTTGGGTTTATCTATTGCTATATCGATTAGTGCCTAATTTAGTTTTTTATGTTCAGTTCAGTTCATTCCGATATTTCATAAATATTAACAAATTAGTCCTGCATATCAGCAGACCTACAAATCCTGAGCTCATAATTATGTTGTCATCTTTTAGTATATATGTTTAAAATGTGTTACTAATTAACCTAATCGTTTTAAAAAACAAATTGCTAACAAATATCAGTGTAAACAATTGTGTTAAATCTTCACAAGGTAAATAATTTTATGTTCACTTTTCACATTGTAAATATTTTCATATTGTTGTAGAGAACTTTCCTCTTAAGTAATTAAACAGTTAAGGGAGACAACCACTATTACAGTTGAACTAATGGAACTGATTACCACAACTTTGTTAAAAAAAATGTGTGTCAAGTGTTAAAATAAATATTTAAATTAAAAAGAAACAAATATTTAAGTGCAGGCTAGGCTAATTATTTTATGTATTACAAAATTGTTTTTTTTGTATAAAGGAAATTGTATTGTGTATAAACCTGTTATATTATTGTATAACACTGACTGTTGTCTGTTTCTTCTATCTGTAGTGGACAATGCCTTCTATTGAATATACATTAAAAAGCTTCTTATACACACCAGTAGTTTGTTTTCTTTCTAAAAAATTGCTAGTTTAAACATGTTGCCAGTCTAAAAACTACAAGAATCATGTGCCCCCCCCCCCCCCCTCCCTTCTCAAGAATACACACTGATTTAGGTATGATGCCACTCTAAGAATTACAAGGATTCTCGTCTGGTTTTGATATGCTGCCACTCTAAGAATTACAAAAATAAAATGCCCACATCTCAAAAATACATACTGATTTAGGCATGATGCCACTCTAAGAATTACAAGGATTCTCGTCCTCCCACCCCCATCTCTAAAATACATGCTGGTTTAGATTTGGTGCCACCCAAAGAGTTACAAGGATCAAGTTAACTGACAGTAATCTATCACCCCTTGCATTTATGTGGCATTACTGGACACTGTCATAACACATACTCCCCGACCCACCAAAAAAAAAAAAAAAAAATTACCAAATTAAACCACAGAGGTAGAGCACTTTGTTTTTGTTTTAAATTGAAATTCGTTTTCTTGAAAGACATAATAAATAAGCTGCACAAACCTTATAAATTTTTCAGTTATTGTTGTCAAGTTATTTGTAAATAAAGAAATCTCTAAATGAATAAAATGGCTTCCCAAAGAATGTATAGAATGTACATATATATATATATATATATATATATATATATATATATATATATATATATATATATATATATATATGTGACCTTCCCCGAGTCTATCCTGCCCGACAACGCCAATTGTAACGAGTTGAACCACTCATGCTACACAACATCGACTACAGTAGAAAGACTCGAAGATGCAGGTTCGCTATTGATCCTTTTATTACATGAATCAAGAAATGCTTCAATATAACACAATGAATCAACAGGAATGTTTCACAATAATAGTCTGAATCAACTGACCCCTAACAGTCCTCACTAGGCTTCATATAACTGAATCCACATGTCTATTGTCCTTCTTAACACAATATAACCAACTTGATATGTCACACAGACTGACTGATCTAAAGCGAGCGATGAAGAGGGAAGAGAACGAGTTCAGTCCTCCCCTCCTATTTATCAATTGTATTCGTACTCGTCCTCGTACTTGTACTCCTCCGTAATCGATACTTGTACTCGATGTCTCCGACTACTAGTTGCGCAGTTCCAACGTACAGTCCGTTTAATCACATCTGCATCCTATCAATCAAAGTTGACAGGCCGTCTGAATCCCCTCGTACCGTTTCCCAAAATAGCACGCGTTGGCTTTGAGATTGTTATCAGTCCGATCCAATAAGCCACCTGCTATGTTGCGTCAGACTGTAATACTGCGTCTCGGCTTATCGTTCGTTATCAGTTGTAACAGATTTGTAACTAGTAGCTAGGCCTACCCTAGTTACATCCACCCCTGCTTTTTTTGTGTGTTTTCCACCACAAACAACGCCTGGCAGGTGCACTCCTTCAAAGTCAATCGCACAATCGTAAAAAAAAAATTTTATTGTTCCACTCACTGTCCACGACGTCCCATTCGTATACGATTGACAGTTATACCTATTTCACATATCAACTGTGTCTACATCATCTTCCTGAGACACAAAACAGTTCTAGAATTCACATCCACCTTTTTTTTCGTCTGGTGCCTTCACCAGTTCACTTTTATGACTGTTTGAACAGTCTGTTTTCATACCAGCGCGACCATGAAAGAATTGATGGTTGCTGACAAAAAATTTAGTATTCTTTCTGTTTCTCAAACTTCTCCGCGGACCACTTATCTGATGGTCTATTGTCTCTCTGCCTTTGGAAGGAACGGGATCCTCTTTGTTGCCGTTATCCTCCACTTGTGTATCGCGGTTGTTCTGTTGATGGTGATATGTTTCCGGGATGGGTATGTGAATTTCCGTTGTAACTTCCGGTTCCCTAATTGTCTTGGATTTCCTTGTGTGTAACTGCTCTTCTTGCCTATTCCAATATTTCTTTAATTGAGCAATATTCGCCCACCGATCCGGTTTGGCGTGATCGATGGGTCTTATCTTAAAGGGGCCACCTGCTACTTTAGGCATCTCCACGACTTGCCATATCTCCTGTCCCCAGAGATCGTGGATTTTGTTTCTGCCTAACGGGTGGCTACGCAGTAATACCCTGTCATTCAGTTTGAGTGGCGGGTCCTTTGTCTGTACCGGCGGTTCCCTTCGCCGTGCTTCATGTTCTAGTCTTTCCTGTACTACCCTGTACATTTCTCTAATTCTTCTCATATGTTCATTCACATATTCCAGTGCGGTGTATGAGCCAGTCATACTCTCCCTTTTTCCTAGGAACAAATCAAGAGGGAGTCGAGCCTCCCGTCCGAACAGCAACATGTGTGGCGCAAAGCCGGTTGTGGCATGGGGTGTGCAGTTGTATAGATATACCAACTCTGGGAGAAAATCAGGCCAACGTTTTTTCTGTTCAGGTTCTAGCGTACGCAGCAAATCATGCATGCTGCGGTTGAACCGTTCACACTGTCCGTTTCCTTTCGGATTAAATGTGGTTGTTCTAGTTTTGTTGATCCCGTAGTGGCTGCACAGTTGGTTAATTACTTCTGACTCGAAAGCCCTTCCTTGGTCAGAGTGTAATTGTCTTGGAATGCCATATTTGATGAACCAATGTTCTATTAAGACCTTTGCCACTGTTTTGGCAGTCTGATCTCGCGTGGGCACCGCCACCGTCCATTTGGTGAATACATCAGTCATTACCAACACATGTTCCGTCCCATCCGATGATTGCTCCAACGACGTAAAGTCCATAGCAACAATCTCTAGTGGTTTTGTCGCTAGTAGGTGTCCTGATGGCTGTCTCATTTTGACAACTGGCATTTTCGCATGCTGACACCTCACACAAGCCTCACAATGGCGTTTGACCTCCATTTCCATATTGGGCCAGTAACACCTCCGTCGTAATATTTTGTGCGTCCTGTCCTGACCCTGGTGTCCTGCCCTGTCATGTGCCAACCTTAGCACTTCTTCTCGTAACTGTCCAGGCACCACCACCTGGTGTATTGTCCCATCAATTTGGTCATGAATTCTCCGCATGAGAACACCATCCTCTATACTGAGACGGTCCCACTGACTCAGTATTTTCTTTGTTTCTCGACCAAATTGTTCTCTTTCCCTTCTTCCTGGGAATTTTTGTTCCTGGACGTATTTCAATAGCGGTTGTAAGCCACTATCCGTTCTCTGGGCATCTCTTATCTTTTTGTGATTAAGGCAATTAAAATCACTACTGTCCATATGTCCGGGCTCTGTGGATATGTGCTCCACCCCGGTCTGTCCGTTTTGCATCACCTGCACCCCATGAGGGATATCTGTTGACGCTCTGACCTCACATATTCCTGTCAGCGTTTCTTCCTCATCACCCGGTCTCTCGTAAGGATTCCTTGATAAGGCGTCCGCATTGCCATTGGACCGCCCCGGGCGATATTTTATCTCCAGGTCAAAGAGTGCCAATTCTGCTGCCCATCTCTGTTCGATGGATCCCAACTTTGCTGTCTTTAGGTGACTCAGGGGGTTATTGTCAGTGTATACCACACATTTAGCACCTAATAGATAGTCCCTGAATTTTTCAGTCACAGCCCATTTTAATGTCAAAAGTTCTAGTTTCATGGCGCTGTAATTTGTCATGTTCTTCTCTGATCCCTTCAGAGCTCGACTGGCATACGCAATAACCCTGAAACCTTGCTTTTGTTGTTGTGATAGCACAGCTCCCAGACCTTTAGAGCTGGCGTCAATTTCTAGCCGAAATGGTTTGTCAAAGTCTGCGTATCCTAATATCGGCGCCTCTGTCAAAGCCTTTTTCAATAGCTTAAACGAGTTCAGGCAATCATCAGTCCATAATTCACCTATCAGTTGTGTTTTGCCTGTCTTTTTCTCCTTACTGTGTTTCTTTGTCATTTTGTTTACCAAGTCATGCAATGGTGCGGCAATTTTTGCAAAACCAGGTACAAATTTTCTATAATAGGAAGCAAAGCCCAAGAATGATCTGACCTCTACCGTAGTTGTTGGTTGTTTCCATTCTTTAACAGCTGCAATTTTATCTGGGTCAGTGGCGATGCCATCCGACGAAATCACATAACCCAAAAAATGTACCGATTTTAGACCAAAGCAGCATTTGTCTGGGTTCAGCTTTACTCCTATCTCCCTAAGACGGAGAAACACTTGTTCTAATCTTTTTAGATGGTCCTCCCAAGTTTTTGAGTAAACTAGAATATCATCCAAGTACACCAACATTATTTGAAATAGAAAGTCACTCATAGCACTCTGCATTACTCGCTGGAATGTAGCAGGTGCATTAGTCAAACCAAACGGCATACGGGTCCACTCGTACAGTCCCAGTGGAGAAATAAATGCAGTTTTATGTTGATCGTTGGGGTGCATGGCCACTTGGTGGTAGCCACTAGCCAAATCCAAGGTAGAAAAAAATCTTGCTCCCCCCAACGCATCAAGACATTCATCAATACGAGGCAAGGGGAATGCATCCCTTCTTGTGATATTGTTCAATTTCCGGTAATCACAACACAGTCTTATCTCCCCTGACTTCTTTTTTACCACTACTATCGGTGCCGCATACGGGCTCGTGCTGGTTGTAATAATTCCCTTTTTTAGTAGATCGTTCAGGTGTGCTTTCACCGCCGAGTAGTGACTCGGTGGTAATCTTCGATAAGGTTGCGCCACCGGCTTGTCTTGTAGTAAGGGTATCTGGTGTTTTATTACTTCCGTGTACCCCAAGTCACCCTCATACGAGGCAAATATATCACTGTATTTATTCAGCAATTCATTTAGTTTTGGGTCCTCAGTTTCCGGGAATGTATATGATCGGCCATCCTCTTTCTTCACCTCGGCCGTCACATTGACCGACCTAATTGTTACTTCATTACTGCTGGTATTGCTCAGTTCGATGCACTGTGCCGACCTTAGTACCTCGACGTTCTGTGGTACTCCTACCAGAGTATTAGGCGGTATAAAAATTTCCTCATCCAAAACATTTGCCACTAATCCTTGAACTAGTCCATTTTCCGCTGATGTGTATGTCCGCAGTAACACGACGCCTGCCCTCAGTGCGGCGCCACATGGTTCTATCATCACATCACCATTCACGCTTCTATCACCAATTTGTAATGTGATTGCCTTGACCGTGTTTGCCGGGACTGATATCCTTCCTCTGGTCTTGGCAAACCTGGCCAACTTGGATCCCCGACCTGGTGTGGTCGATCCGACAATATTTGTAAGAAATTCTGGCAACTGGCCAAGAATATTCATGCCCAACAGGCAAGGTATATTTGACACATTTGTCTCTAGGTTGTGTTTCGTAACGAACACCCCAACCTGCTTCAACCTATGTCCCGACACCACGACATCCGCCAGAAAATAACCACAGTATGGAATGGTTAGTCCATTCGCTGCCGTCAGGCGCATGCATGTGTCAGACCTCAACCTATGGTCTTTTCCTTTCATCCATTTGGTGTAAAAATTTTCCGTGATTGTCGTCACCTGGGAGCCTGTATCCACAATTGCCTTCACCGCGATGTCCCCAATCGTAATCACCATTTCGGGACAGACTCCCATCATTTTGTTTCTTGGGCCATAACCTCGCCCCTCTGTAGCCTGACCCTGCCTTACAGAGGACGACCGTTTCCCTGGCAGTACCGTGCCATGTGTCCGGGTTGTGAACAGGACAAGCAAATTGGTCGACCGTCGGCCGTCCATTGGAGTGATGGCTTGGCAGGACGCGGCCGTCCAACCCGTCTCTGTTTTGTCCCGTTCTTTTCCTGATTCTCAGCTGTTGACCTGCTTTCTAACCTCTCCAAACGTTGGTCAACCTTATCTAGGTGGGCCAACAGTTGAGCCATCATGGTCTCCATCGTGTCGGCCCCTGTGGGTGGGGATTGTCTCTGTTCAGGCACAGAGACTTTGTCCACCGAACAGTTCGATTGGTCCTCATCCTCGGACCTGCGGATCGCTGAGTTCCTGACCTGAAGGAAGGTCAACTGCGGGTCTTTGTGGACCTCCTCTTTCAACTCTCTTCTTAGGATCGGGGTTGCCAGCCCCTCGATGAAATGGTCCCTCAGTAGGCGCACATCAATGTCCGGTGTTTTGACCTTTACCGAATCAAAGGCACTGTTCATCCGGTGTGAGTACTCCATCACACTCTCCGCCAACCTCTGCCTCAAGCCTACGAACCCTGCTAGCAGTTGCGATCCCGACCGTCTCTCCCCAAAGGTCTCCATAATCAGATCCAGCACCTTATCTGGATCTGATTGGATGGTTTTATCGTGGCATTTGACCTCTGCCCTAACCGTCTCTCCTATGCTGCCCATCAGCAGTCTTAATCTTTCCTCTGGTGACATGCCTCTCGAGGCCCAGGCCGCTTTGACCTCTTCACTGAACCTGTTGGTTAAAGTGGGATCACCGTCCCCGTAAAATTTGTTAATGTGGGACTCTCTGGGTAGGACCACTATATGGGTCTGCTTCTCGTCCAGAGTAGACATTTTATTCCGTAAGTAAAACAAAAGAGTTCTTTCTTACCGTGTGTATATGAAAAAATTTTCCTCGATTTTCACAGTTCCTGAATGTCCGAATTCACATACACACAAAACACAGTTATGCACAAGGTTGACTATGGGTGCCTAAAACGGCAAGTCTAGTTGAATTCATCCTGTTCGCAGCGCCAAATGTGACCTTCCCCGAGTCTATCCTGCCCGACAACGCCAATTGTAACGAGTTGAACCACTCATGCTACACAACATCGACTACAGTAGAAAGACTCGAAGATGCAGGTTCGCTATTGATCCTTTTATTACATGAATCAAGAAATGCTTCAATATAACACAATGAATCAACAGGAATGTTTCACAATAATAGTCTGAATCAACTGACCCCTAACAGTCCTCACTAGGCTTCATATAACTGAATCCACATGTCTATTGTCCTTCTTAACACAATATAACCAACTTGATATGTCACACAGACTGACTGATCTAAAGCGAGCGATGAAGAGGGAAGAGAACGAGTTCAGTCCTCCCCTCCTATTTATCAATTGTATTCGTACTCGTCCTCGTACTTGTACTCCTCCGTAATCGATACTTGTACTCGATGTCTCCGACTACTAGTTGCGCAGTTCCAACGTACAGTCCGTTTAATCACATCTGCATCCTATCAATCAAAGTTGACAGGCCGTCTGAATCCCCTCGTACCGTTTCCCAAAATAGCACGCGTTGGCTTTGAGATTGTTATCAGTCCGATCCAATAAGCCACCTGCTATGTTGCGTCAGACTGTAATACTGCGTCTCGGCTTATCGTTCGTTATCAGTTGTAACAGATTTGTAACTAGTAGCTAGGCCTACCCTAGTTACATATATATATATATATATATATATATATATATATTCTTTGGGAAGGTGAGACCATGAGGTAGCGTACCAGATGGAACCACATAAATTGAACAAAATGTGACATAAAAAAACTATGATATTTATGGACAACACTAGCGGCAAGTAAAAACGTCACATGAAAGTTTGTAAAGAAACTTCCATCTAATATTCCATATCATCAGTGTAACTATCGATTTCAGTTATATTTACGAGTTTTGTTTCTTAGAACTGATCGTCGCAGGCGATATTTTTGTGCGGAATCGATCCTTAATGCTGGATATAAAACATTCATTAGCTGAACCTTGAGGGACGAAACAATACATTTTATCGCGTTTCATTAAACATTAACGCTTGGGTGTTGCGTGAGAAACGGAACAATACATAACTGTTGCGTTTCCCACCATCGACGTGTTACTCCTAAATAGCCAAACAGCAAAGGGAGCTAATTTATTGAAGTAGTATGTAACCCTCACTCAGTGGGGATGCTTTTACCCACTGAGGTGTTGTGGTTAAGACGGGCTGACCCTGAGATTAAGTACACACCGACGCCGACAGTTGTTGTCAAGTACTCGTTTATTTATAGCATCGAGCCATGACGGCGATGCAACACAAAACGAACTAGCCAAGGTAGACCAAAAGATCCAAACAATCCAAAAGACCAAAAGATCAAAAGATCAAAAGATCAAAATAGAAACAGAAACAGAAACTGTAGCCCTAAAACAAATGTAAAATAAAAAAGTTACATTCAGGACAACACCACGTGTAAGCTACAATATACACGGGTACAATAAATTATGTTTTCGGCCAGCACACAGTACTGCCAACAAGTACCAATAAGTAGTACTACAAAATAAATACTTAATTTAATACATCACCCTAACTAGTGTGCACATGCAGCACTAGCAGGAATACATAAGTATTTAAACAAACATAATTTAAATATCTACACTACCTTCATTAGGTCTACATCTTGGTCCACAGACAGCAGCCTTGCGTGTGCGACACGACTAGGCACATGTCACATGACATGGAACACAGGTAATTTCGCTCACAAAAGCATAAAAAAACGTCAACAGTTCAGTTGCAGTCCCACAGGGGCCGCAACCCAATGAATAAAAACTTCATAGTTTTATCCCCCTTTTGGCTGGTAACCATATGTGTTACACAGCCCCCCTCACAAATAAATGTACAATGGAATTCACATTTACATTTACATTTACAACTCATACTTAATAGCACTTAAAAAAAAGTTCAGTACACAAGTACACAGACATTAAGTCCTTTCAACTCAAATAGATTATTCCCGGCAAACCGGTAGAGGCTCCAGTGCAGGTACTGGTCACCACTTGATGCGCCAGGTTGAGTCGCTCGACGGGTCGTCGTTGACGGGTTGACCTCCGCAGCTCCACTGGTGGTTCTGGGTTGATCAAAGAGTCATCCTCGTCCGATGCCTCATCCCTCGCATTCACCTCATCCAGATGTGGGGCTGGCCTGACCATCACCTTGTCTTGTCCGTCCCGAGCGACAACCTCTGGCACGAAAGGCGTTGCCTCCGGCCGAAGTCCAGTTGGGACGACTACCTTGATTGTCAGTTCCTCACCTTCATCTGCCTCACTGGTTGGGACGATCTCTCTCCGTCGCTCCCCCTCCGCCACAGTGGGTTCAGCACTCGACATTGTATAGTCGGGTCGCTGCCAACCACGGCGGCGTCCACCACGTCGTCGGCCTCTCCTCCGGCGGCGTCTCCGACCTCTGCTTGTGTCATGTCTGTCTCCCAAGCGACGATCTTGCTCGCGCTGAGACTGATATTCATAGTGTGGCTGTCTACCCTCCTCACGCGCACCCTCCGGCTGCAACCCTCCTCCACGGCGGAACACCCGACAGCCGTACCTCCAGCCGCTAGGCGAGGTAACCTGAGCTGTGGTTGCTCGACACTGTGATGATCTCGGTGGCGTAAACTTGGGCTGGGAGCTTGGCAGAACACGCATCAGCATCCGCTCCCCGACGCTGACAGACTGGCATTTCCCCTGCTGCTGACTCCGTTGCCTAGCAGCTTTCCTAGGACAGTCGCGGACGAAGTGCTTCCTGGACCCGCACCCGTAACAAGCTCCTCTGTAAGGCCGTTGTTTCCGGGCTAGGATAGCTGCTGCCACCTTCTCCGCCAGACGGTCAAGTTGTTCCTCCGTGAGTATCAGCGGTTTCGACTCTTGGCGAACAGCTGCCGTTAGTGAGTCTACCTGGATAGTCCTGTTAGCTGCTGCCGTGGCTACGACTGGGGACTCAGTTGTCCCGTCCAGCCTTTTAACAGCTTTCAGGACGGACTCCATCTTCGGGCTAGCTTCCCCTGCAACCCCGCCCGTGGGTAGAAAGTCGGTGAACTCCTCCTCATCGCTGTGTACCGGAGCACACACCTTCACCGTCACGGGCCGCTGCGCACTTGTCTGTTCTAGCTCCGCCATCGTAGCCCTCAACTTGGCCAGCTCCTGCGACAACTTCTCGAACGTCGGCTTGGTGCTTTCCATCCTACCTCCCAAGGTCAAGCCCCACGTTGGGCGCCAAATGTAACCCTCACTCAGTGGGGATGCTTTTACCCACTGAGGTGTTGTGGTTAAGACGGGCTGACCCTGAGATTAAGTACACACCGACGCCGACAGTTGTTGTCAAGTACTCGTTTATTTATAGCATCGAGCCATGACGGCGATGCAACACAAAACGAACTAGCCAAGGTAGACCAAAAGATCCAAACAATCCAAAAGACCAAAAGATCAAAAGATCAAAAGATCAAAATAGAAACAGAAACAGAAACTGTAGCCCTAAAACAAATGTAAAATAAAAAAGTTACATTCAGGACAACACCACGTGTAAGCTACAATATACACGGGTACAATAAATTATGTTTTCGGCCAGCACACAGTACTGCCAACAAGTACCAATAAGTAGTACTACAAAATAAATACTTAATTTAATACATCACCCTAACTAGTGTGCACATGCAGCACTATCAGGAATACATAAGTATTTAAACAAACATAATTTAAATATTTACACTACCTTCATTAGGTCTACATCTTGGTCCACAGACAGCAGCCTTGCGTGTGCGACACGACTAGGCACATGTCACATGACATGGAACACAGGTAATTTCGCTCACAAAAGCATAAAAAAACGTCAACAGTTCAGTTGCAGTCCCACAGGGGCCGCAACCCAATGAATAAAAACTTCATAGTTTTATCCCCCTTTTGGCTGGTAACCATATGTGTTACAAGTACATTTATAGACATGCAGAGAGTTTTAGTTGCTGGGGGTAGCCGCTCCGTTCGACACGCTTAGACCACGCAGGCAGTTAGTGTGGGTTTATAGGGTGACTATAAATGCAATATTTTTTGCAATCAATTTATTTTTTACAATTTCACTACAATACATAACTTAATTTATAACAAACTGTCTATTTAAATGAATGTTATACTTTGTGATTTTTGTTTTTTCCTTAAATGAGTATAAAATTATTTTATACATATACGACTTTAAAAAGTTACCTTCCCTGTACATACACCAAATGACGCACTGTTCTTTTTCACAAACAATTGTTTATATAAGAAAATACGGCATCTGGACAAATCTAACGAGCCTAATACCGCGTTTACACTTGCGACATGTAGCCTATACTATATATACGTCTAGAAAAAAAAGTGAGTAGGCTCCCCTATTATCTTAGGCCCTATAGCGAAGTTTTTTTTCCCAGAAATGTCATAGTATACATGTCGCAAGTGTAAACGCGGTATAATGTGGTTTTTTTTTCCGACGGGTATAATGTTTTTTTTGTTACCATCCAGGGTCGGTCTACGACCTCACCAAATATTAGGAGGATCGTTCGTCAATTTATTAAGATATATCTCATATCATGAGAAACACTCGCGGTAATTTTTTAGCCCACGTCGAGGCTTTCATTCTCACCAACAGTTTTTCCATACGGCCCAGCGATTTGCCTAGGTCAGGAGTCGGCAACCTGCGGCTCGCGAGTCGCATGCGGCTCTTTCAATGTCAAGAGGCGGCTCTTCAGCTATGTGCACAAATATTAAAAACTCATCAAATTATTATTCTGCAACACTCGGTAATGAACGATATAATAATACATACTCGTTATTCTATTAGAATATTTAGCTACTCCCTAATTTAATGTACTTCCTATTAACTTGTCTATCCCAAATTGAAACATTCAACTACATGGTGGTGGGTCGGCGTGGTCGAGTCGGTAAAGCACATGGTTGATTAACCGTAAAGTCTCGAGTTCGAACCATCGGGCAGATGAGGCTCGTTAGCTGGGGACAACCACTCTTCTAGGAGGGACAACTCCAAAATTAAACAACTGCTGCCTTGTAGTTTGTTCTTGGTTGGACAAAGGCTATGGAAGCAAATCCAAAAAGAAAAGCAGGCTTCCAACACTAAAAATTGTGAACAAAGAACTACATGGTGGATATCACAAATAAACTAAACGAGCTAAATGCTAGCATTGCTTGAAGAAGATTGTTTCGAAAAAAAAATTTACTTCATTTTGTTGAAGACACGGAGAGCGGTAACGTACTTTATTTCGAAAAATGTGGAA